>NC_034014.1:21667676-21678751 GCF_000346465.2 Prunus persica
TTTTTATAGCTACACTCCTTGACCCTATATGAATACAATGACTGAATTTGATCTTCAATTTAAAATATTTACACTAGTGGATACCACAAAATCTTATGTTATGCTTACGAAAGTATAAATAAACTCCTAATTGTTAGTGAATATATTGTTAGTGAACAAAAAAAAAACTAGTTTCAACGATCCAACCGTCAAACTTGTTTGTTTATACTTCGAGATCATATACGCCAAAAATCGGAAAAAATAAACATTCAGAGATCAAGTAAGGGGACAAAACTTTTCGATGGTTGTAATGAAAAATCACGATTTAATGGTTATTTTAACTCCGATTTTGATGATTTTTTACTGCTACACTCCTTGACCCGATATGAATACAATGAACTAATTCGATCGTCAATTTAAAATATATATTTTCTAACAAAAACCCAATCCGAACAACAATAATATATTTTTCTAATAAAAATCCGATCCGATCTAAAATAATAAGTTTAAAGCTACTTAATAAATATATATACCGTTTAATTTCTTAAGTGTTATGCATACAAAATAAAAAACAAAAATAAATTGGTTTAGGTGACAAAATGTTTGGATTACGTCATGCAAAGATTCTAAAAAATAATTTTTTTATTCTATTTATTTTTGTAAGGACTTTGCGCGACGAAGTTTACTTTTCGTCGCGCAAAGTCACTTTGAGCGACGAATTATTTTTCGTCGCGCAAAATTGGTCGCGCAAGACTTTGAGCGACGATGTATTGTCGTCGCGCAAAAGTTTGTCGCGCGAAGTGACTTTGCGCGACGAATTATTTTTCGTCGCGCAAAATTTGGTCGCGCAAGACTTTGAGCGACGAAGTTTCAAGTTTCGTCGCGCAAAGTAACTTTGAGCGACGAATAATTTTTCGTCGCGCAAAATTTGGTCGCGCAAAGGGTTTTTTTTACTAGTGAGAGTACGTAGGTGGAGTTGCACTGAGGTATAAGCTGCCACTTAAAGGGAGTCCAGGTGATTTGAGGTTGTATGGGTGCCTGTGTAATGATTTCCTTTTTAAACATATTGGATAGTCTAGTCAGATTATTGATGACTCCTAGTGTTTCTAGGGGTGAGTTTCTAGGTTTCCGTGTTTTTTGTGTTGATGCTTTGTGAATGCTTGGTTTCTGAATCTGCTCATTACAAAGTTGCTATAATACATTTTTATATCATCTTGTTTTATTTGTCTTTGAGTGTTTGGATTAGGTAGTACATACTTAAGTCACCTTAGTTGTTGCTAGCATTGGGGAGTCTTAATTTGAGGGATCTTTCTTAGTGCCTAGGTTGTGACCTAGTTTTCTTAAGCTCGCAGGTGAATTGATTTCTTGTTGTCAGATCTGGTTGTTAGATTTGCATATTTTCTTTGTATATGACTAGTTGAGTTGACTAATCATACTGTAGTATGTTTATGACCATCCCTGAAACAGGAGAAGCAGGAAGCAGACAACAACTACAAACCATGGCCAAAATAAAACAACAAACTTCCAAACCAACACAACAAACAAGTACCCCAAATCCACTGGAACAAAGCCTTAGAATTGGTCAAACATAAAACCATGAAATCCCCAATAACGAACTCCATTACGACGCACTTCGCATCCATTGAACCCAAACTCGCATCCAAGGGAACAACATCCACACACCAGACGAAACCGAAGGCCGAAGCTAGCCCATAGCCATCAGAACCAACAAGAACCAATTCATGGAAGGTGGTGGTGTAAGCACCCGAGTTGAAACTCTACCAATCTTCCGATTAAGACACAAACACGCGTGTTGAGGATGAATAGCTGCAAGCTTGGATTGAGGTTGCAACGAGTGAGGAAGGAGAGGAGTAGAGCAAGTGATATGGGTGAGAGTGGTGGGGATCTGGGGGATGAGGACCATGGGGGGAAAGAGGATGAAAAACCAATATAAGGGTTGGCGATTTCTCTGAAATCCAAACTAAAAGGGGTTGGAGAGGAAGGAGAAAACAGAAACAACATAAAAGAAAGGGCATAAAGCCCTGGACTATTGAGACAGAGCTTAGAGAAACACCTATTATGGGTGGGAAATTGCAACCGACTCTCAAAACTGGGGGAGATAAGTGTTCCTGAAACTAACAAAGACTATTCTATTCATACCAGATTTATATTTCATTCTTTTCCTGCCCCTTTATTTTTCTCCCATTTTATCATCTCTAATTAGTTTCTTTAAAATCCTAGCTCCAGCATGCCCTCTTATCTCTTTCACTCTCCATTTTATGACACGCTTTTGACATGCAAATGTATACGAGATATAATAGTATCTAAAAGGGGTTGGAGAGCAGCCTTCATCCTCTGACTGCTGGTGCGATGGACTTGACCTAAAGACTCCATCGCACCCATATCACAAACGAAAGCACCTCAAATAGTGGATGCCTACATATCCAGGATTTGGTGCTCGTTCTCCGTCCAGAGATGATCAGAACCGGGTTAGCTTATCTTGATTGGCTATATTGGTGCTGCTGAATTTCGGCACATGTACGCTTGGGAAAAAAGAAAGATATATATATATATATATATTCTACAATGATTTAGCGTTTAATATTTTATTCGAGATATATTTTTTACAAGGAAATCGATAGTTGACAATGTGTCAGATCAAATACTGACAAAATAAAGAAGGTAATATTCCATAAAGGAATTTAGCCCAACTAATTATTCGCATTAATTCAGTAATATACCATTCCGTTTTTTAGTCTCCTTACGAAGTCTTCAAGGCTTGGTAGCAGCCAAAGTGTTTCCAATGTCAATCACAAATCGGTATCTAACGTCGTTTTTCGCAAGGCGTTCCAATGCTGTATTCAAATAATCCATTGAGATAAGCTCAATTTCTGCAGTTATGTTGTGTTTTGCTGCGAAATCAATCATCTCCTGAGTTTCCTTAATCCCTCCAATTCCACTACCCGCCACTATCTTCCTTCCTGCACTCACATGTTTGTAATAGTTTTAATAAGAAATTAATAAGAAAAATTATCTTTACAGATTATGTGGAAACATCATGTGCTTATATTGATCATTTTAATTTTTGTCGAAACATGCCGCCCACATTTACAGTTTAACAAGAAAACATTATCCTACACGTCAAATTACATATCTGAGGTTTTATGCTTACCCGTGATTAATGGAAACACAGGCAGCTCTAGTGGCTTTTCCGGTGCACCCACCAGAATAAGCTTCCCATGTGACTTCAAAAGGCCAATCAGGGGAACAATGGGATGCACAGCAGAAACTGTGTCAATGATGCCATCAAATGTGCCCATGGCAGCCTGCAATTGAAACCCAAAATATATTTGTACCGAACAATTACAACTAATTAAAGATCCTAAACAATACCAAAACATATATATTACAAATGGGCTAGAAAAATAATTGTTAACCTGCAATTGATCCTGGTCACGGATAACTAAAAACTCATCAGCACCCAAATGGTTCAAAGCTTCATCTTTCTTGCTAGGGGAGGTACTAATCACAGTCACCTTTGCCCCGAGGGCCTTGGCAAATTTCACTCCAACATGACCAAGCCCGCCAAGGCCTACAATGCCAACATGCTTCCCAGGTTCTCCTAACCCAAAATATTTCAAGGGGCTATAGACTGTGATCCCAGCACAAAGCAGAGGAGCCCCAGCATCCAGTGGCATGTTCTCAGGGAAACGTACAATGTAACGCTCACTGGCAACCATTGTGTCTGAGTAGCCTCCATAAGTTATTGTTCCGTCGTGGTAAATGGCGCCGTAGGTAAGTATCATTTTGGGGCAGTAATTTTCAAGGTGGTTGTTGCAGCTCTCGCATGAATCACAAGCACCAACCATCACACCTACGCCCACTTTTTCTCCCACTTTTACTTTCTTCACCTTGCTTCCCACTTCTGTCACTTCACCCACAATCTCGTGCCTGCATGCAGTCATCCGAGTCAAATGACTTTTTTTTTTATAGCGTTTTTTTACTTATTCTGGAGATCACAAGAGTTTAGATGTTTTTAATCCATGCTGTCGTAGATGCTAATCTTATCAAATATATACGTTTTTTGAGTTCTTAGTAAAATAGCCCAAAACTAATTTGTTCTTTAAGGAAAATGTTAGGGAGACCAACTTGTGTACCATCTCTCTAATAGAGATGGGGCCTATTATGTTGGTGGACTACCTCTATTAAAGAGATGGTATACAAGTCGGTCGGTCTCTAAGACCATCTCCAACCATTTGTGTGAAAACCTAAATTTTCAGTTGTGAGTCCAAAATTCTTCTCCAACCCATGTATTTTGAGAGGTGGAATTTAAGAAAGATGAAATTTGGGATGGAATTCCAGTCCAAGTTTTGCCTAGACTGGTAATTTGTGTGGAGCCCAAAGCTCTGTTTTGTAGCCCATGTGAAGAGGAAAAAGAGGTGGGCCCCGCGTTAAAGCAAAGCTATGGCCAGCAGCCCTTTTGAGCGACACAAGGAAGCTTCAAGAGAGAGAGACGTTGGAATCCAACGACTGAATTTCAAAAGCTATGTGGGTTTTTTTTTTTTTTTTTTATAATTGCAAAAGCTACTTGTTTTTATTTTTAAGTGAAATTCTATTATGCTTTGGAATTTTAATTTTTTTAGGTTAAAATGTTCACAAATTTACATCACGAATGTTGAAAGAAAAATAATGTCAAGAAAAATTAACAACAAAAAAATTATGGGTTAATCATTCTTAAACAATTTAATTAAGTTGTGAACTCAAATTATGAGTCTG
Source organism: Prunus persica (assembly GCF_000346465.2). NCBI lineage: Eukaryota > Viridiplantae > Streptophyta > Magnoliopsida > Rosales > Rosaceae > Prunus > Prunus persica. Next base: position 21,672,432 of record NC_034014.1, read on the forward strand.
CAATGTTGGAGGAAAAAAATTTTGAATCCTGAAAATACATGAATAGTTGTATTTTGAAAGGTGGAAATTTAAGTTTAACCTCAACATAATTGGAGATGGTCTAAAGATGGTCATCCTAACATGATCCATTCTCTAAAATAGATAGTTTTTTTTTTCTTTCCATTTTTGCCTTCATACCCGTAATATTAAAACCATGAATTCCTCATCCCCACACCTCGCCCCGTTATAAAAATAGCAAGAAGAAAATAATTTTTGAAGGAGGAAAAACAAAAATTAGAAACTATGTTATACTCGAGCAGCATGCAATACAAAATTTTTGTTTTAGACTTACATTTTTTTATGAATTATTTAATTCAATATATTTCATATGTGGAATATAAAATTTGGTGGAAGTCCTAGGACACAACTAGAAATCACTTAATAATATATTCATATGAAATATAAGTAATAATATATACATATATGTATAAATCCTAAACAGGTCAGTTTGAGTTGGAGATTAGAATACCATCCACGTCCCTTCTCTCTCGTCATACCTGAAAATTTCCCCATACTCGATTTTTATCCTTTGTAGGAGACCCCTTCTTTTTTATTATTCTGAAATTTCATATCTTTGTAAAACGCAACCCACTTTGAAGGAAAAGGAGAAGGGGGAAACACCGTAAAATAAAGATAAGGTGATGAAGAACATTCGTGCCAATGAGTTTGAACTCAAGTGGAATTCGAAGGATATTTTAAGTTCTAGGTTCAATTGTAAACAGTGGTGGAGCGTCGCATAAATTTTATTTAAAAAAACTGTGTAAACCAAATAACAAAAAAAAGTGAAGAGAAGATAATCAAAGTTTGATATTATACTTACCCAGGAACTATAGGGTATATAGAGAAGCCCCAATCATTCTTGATGCTGTGAAGGTCAGAGTGGCATATGCCACAGAACAACACCTTAAACCGCACGTCCTCATCACCTGTTGCCCTGCATATATATATATCATTTCAATACTGTTAATGAAGATTGAAAAGGGCTTTGATTTATAGATTAGTAGTCTTAAGTTCGACTCCCATAGAACCGTGATAGTGTGTGTAAAACCCCATTCTTTATACTTTAGACTCTCACTTGTACTAAAAGGAATCTGAAAAATAAAGCCCCTTTGTTTCTGGATTTGAAAACAAGTTATCACCTTCTGGAGAAGTTAAAGGGAGAGAGATGCCCCGATGTGCTGTCTCTGGCAGCCCAGCCAAATGCTTTAACAGGATGTTCTTGTTCTGGTGCCTTTGCCATTTTTGGCGCACAGAGAAACTAATGAGGAGAGTTACTTGACTATAAGGTGGAGACTTGGTTTGCTTAATAATTATCACTAAAAGCTTTGGTACGTATAAATAGTGAGAAAGAGGGGCTGTCCACTTGTCTGGGTGGCCTGTTTAACAAGCACAACGTAAGAGCTGGAAAATTCAAATATATACGGTAGTTGCATGTCATACCAACTTGATGCATGTGCTTCTCCACCAATTGCTTATGTGACCTATAAGTACTTCTAAATTTTTTTTGTCAAGCACTGTCAAAAGTGCTTTTGATTGTCATAAAGCCTTCCAGAAGCACTCTCAAACAAGTCCATATTATTTTAAATAACGACATTTTACTCTTATACTAGTGTTGGAACCCTCTCCCCTACTACCACTCATATAAAAATATACAAAAAATAGTGACATTCTACCTGCCCTTGTGGTACCAAGTCCGGTTGGTCCGGGGTTCAACGAAGGTTGGTACTTCATTATTCTCTACAAGACCCAAAATGACAAAGTGTCTATTCATATTTATTTTGACTATACCATCCATTCCGATTTTTTTTTTTTTTTTTTAATAAAAGAAGACTAGCGATTATAATAAAACATTAGACGTGTCACGACCTGGCTGAAATAATTCAATAATATATCGTGTAACGTTCCTAAATATACAACTATATATTGAACAATATAAGTTGCAATAATACTTTCTTAAATAATAGTTTTGGGTGTCTGACAAAAAAAAAAAAAAAAAAGTAGTTTTTGAGTGCATATGTCGTACAGTTGTTTGATTTTTTTATTTTATTTTATTTTAAACTGGTTGGTGGGTGTAGTTAAAAAGGACCTTTCGGTGGAGGATTTTTTTACGCTAGGAGCAATTCCAACAGCAAGGTTGGGGTGCGGGCTGGGGGTGTTTAGGGCCAAAAAAGTGATTTCAGCAACACAGGCTTGTTCAGACAGCAGGTGGACCTCAACAGACTGGGTTGGCTCTCAGGGAATGCTGGCCTGACTTGGAGTCTGTGTTTTGGATGATGTCAGCGTGCTATAGTGCTACCCATAGTCAGCAGCCACATGGCATTGTCTAGGCTCTCAGATTGGATTTTTTCCTCCAATCCAACGGCAGTAAATTTTTGTGCAATAAAATAATAATAAAAATTAGAAACTGTTTTTTAAAAAATACCCAAAAAATAATGAATTTTTTTTTCTATAAATACCAACCAATACTCTTCACTTTTAACACCAAATCCTCATACATTTTGGTCTCTTTCAACTATTATTCACTTTCTATTTATTTATTTTTTCACTTTCAAGTTTTATTTTTCCGAAATCTTATTCGAAATTTTTTTCCGATTATGAGATATGAATTTTATAATAAAGATTGATATGTGGGAACCCAAAAATCTAATCCATAAATATTATCCAAATTAATTGTTTAGGTAAAAAAAATATGTGGAAAAAACAAAAAAATGAATAGTATTTGCTATGGCAAAGGGCAATTGCGGGAAACACACAAAGCCACTATTCACGTGAACAGTAGCTGCCTTGTAATGGCAAGGGGCAAACTGCTGGAAGTGCTCTAAGTGAAGGTTGTTGGCTTATGAACTTAATTATGATGTTATCCCTAGCCAACGTGACTGTTTTTACATTCAATACATTTTGGTCACTCAACTCCAAAAATAGTTACAGAGGTCACTCAATTAAATGTTGTGTTGCACAATTAGTCTCTACTGTGAGAGAGACTTGACGATAGAGACTAATGGTACAACACAACACCTAACTGAATGACCTCTGTAACTATTTTTTGGAGTTGAGTGACCAAAATGTAACTTCGAGTATAGTTGAGGGACCATTACTACAAATAACCCTTATTTATTTATATTTTGTTATTTCGTTTTTATAAATATTTGGAATGAATTTCCAAGTTTATCCGTGGATTCAACGGAAAATTAGACAAACTGGACGAAAGAGAGTAGTAATGCAACACCATACATAATTGGGAGATTTCTGCAGCTATTTTTGGAGTTGAGTAACCAAAATGTAACTACGGATATAACTTAGGACCATTGCTACAACAAAAAAAAAACAAAAACAAAAAAAAAAAAAAACTCTTCAATTAATGTTTTGGCACTTGAGTTCTGATTTGAGATATCAAATTAAACACCGACGAAACAAACCCAGCAATGCATAACTCCAAGCACTTGGATGATGAATTTTCATTCTTCTCCTGCCTAGTCTTCAAGACTTGGTAGCAGCCAAGGTGTTCCCAACATCAATTACAAATCGGTATCTAACATCGTTCTTAGCAAGACGCTCCATTGCTGTATTCACATACTCCATTGAAATTACCTCAATCTCTGCCGTTATGTTGTGTTTTGCGGCGAAATCAATCATCTCCTGTGTCTCCTTCATGCCTCCAATTCCACTACCCGCCAACACCTTCCTTCCTATATTCACATTTTGATTTTAGGTTCTAGAGTGTCTAGATCAGAATAATTGACAAGATACATACATACATATATGCTTACCCACGATTAAAGGAAACACAGGGAGCTCAAGTGGCTTTTCTGGTGCACCTAGTAGAATAAGCTTCCCATGAGACTTCAAAAGACCAATCAATGGCACAATGGGATGCACAGCAGAGACTGTGTCAATGATGCCATCCAATGTGCCCATGGCAGCCTGCAATTGAAAACCCCAATATATAGGATTAGGCATATAAATTTATGCATATACTATATTCCTAAATCCTCTGATTAAATACATTAATGAAAATTAATCCGATCTCTCAAACTTAAAGGCAGGAAGAACAACAAAGGGAAACACATCATAAACTGGCTAGAAAATTTAACCTGCATTTGGTCCTGGTCGTTGCTAACCAAGAATGAATGAGCACCAAGTTGATTCAAAGCTTCATCTTTCTTGCTAGGGGAAGTACTAATCACAGTCACTTTTGCCCCAAGTGCCTTTGCAAATTTGACACCCACATGACCAAGCCCACCAAGCCCTACAATGCCAACATGCTTACCTGGCTCTGCCAAGCCAAAATATTTCAAGGGACTATAAACTGTGATCCCAGCACAAAGTAGAGGAGCACCAGCATCCAGTGGCATATTCTCAGGGAAACGCACGATGTAGTGCTCGTTGGCGACCATCGAATCCGAGTAGCCTCCATATGTGAGTGTTCCATCTGTGTAAACGGAATTGTAGGTGAGTAACATTTTGGGGCAGTAGTTTTCAAGGTCGTTGTTGCAGTTGTCGCAGGCATGGCAAGCACCAACCATACAACCCACACCAACTTTATCTCCCACTTTCACTTTCTTCACTTTGCTTCCCACTTCTGTCACTTCCCCAACAATCTCGTGCCTGCAAATTAGGCAATTTAAATTCCAAGGGGGTATGGTAATACTCGTACTGCGTTGAAAAAACGAAACTACAAATGGATCTCACTGCAAAATAAAGAGTAATTATGGTGGGAGACTATATGAATTTTTTCTTCATGTACTACATATATCTCTACAAAAGTAGGAATTGCTAATTCTGATCACCTCTACTTTTCTTACTTTTACATCCTCTTTATACCTCCGGGGGGTGTAAATGTGTTTTTTGCTCTAATGGGAACCGATGTAAATCTAAATATGTAAAACTTTTCTCCATTTTTCCTCTACTTTTCTTAGCTGGGTCCCACTTGCAAGAGATGTCAAAAAAGATGTTCAATTGCATTTAAATTTACATTTCATGGTGGTGATGTAATTATACATTCATTTACACCCCCTATTACGAGTGATTCCAATCACAACGAATGTATATTTAACATGCACTCCATTATACACCCCCACTGGATGCTCTAAAAACTTGGGATAGCAACGGGTTGTACCTAAACGACATCAATATATAAGTCCAAAAATAAGCATGACATCACACTATTGCCAAGAAAAAGGTATCAAAAAATTAATAGTTAAAGTTCACACTCTCAATCTTGTCGTTTCCACTAAGCCAAATATTGGCACTGGTTGAGATGTGTGTATTCGTGTTCAGCATCTCCAGGGATGAGGCGAAAGGGTAGTCAAACCTTGTCAAATCAGCAGTTATATGCTCAAAGGAAATAGACAATTAGATAGGTAAAATATATACACTTTTTCCAACAAGGTAATGCCTGCTTATTTCAAAATGAATAGGTATATTGAATTCTTCTTGCTTTTTAGGATAAAATATCATCGTCACTCTCTCACCTATACTTTCTATCAATAATAACAAAAAGAATAACTTCATGAACAGTACTGCGTGGGTGAAAAAATTATTCTTCGTCGCAGATGAATCACGGTTTGATATAATATGTAAAAATAGTTTATTAAAATTACAAAAAGAAAAGGTTTTGCACACATATGTAACTGTAATTTATATATATACAAGAATGAATTACTTTTTACATGTTTATTAACAGAGAAGAAAATAAAAGAAAATACAAAAGAGGATAATAAAAAGTAGTTTGATGGTTATACGTACCCCGGAACCATAGGGTACACAGAGAAGCCCCATTCATTCTTGATGCTGTGAAGATCGGAGTGGCAAATCCCACAATACAACACCTTAAACCTCACATCCTCATCACCTGTTGCTCTGTGTGTATATATATCGACAGAAATTATGGAACTAATTAATGTGGAAAAACAAATTGGGGAAAAACTATATAAATTAAAAATCTGAAAATAAATTGGATGAATATTTACCTTCTGGAGAAGTGAAAGGGAGAGAGATGCCCAGATGTGTCTCTGGCAGCCCAGCCAAAGGCCTTCACAGGATGCTCTTCTTCGGGGGACTTTGCCATTTTTGACGCACTGAGAAGCCGAAGTGTGTCGAGTCTCTCTAGACAAAGTATGTTGAGTGATCGTGAAAAGCTTGAAGTTTGGATATAAATAGACTGAAAGTGGGTGGTAGGGCCCGCAGGCATAATGTTTCCATTCCACTTCTTTTTGTTTTGGGTCATGCTAGGGAGACCAACTTTAGATACCAACTTGTGTACCAACTCCTCTAATAGAGGT
>NC_034014.1:21678851-21718166 GCF_000346465.2 Prunus persica
TAGGTGCTATCATTTATTGATGCGGCCCATCAATATAATGGGTCATACCCTCTTGTAGAGAGTTGGTGCACAAGTTGGTATCTAAAGTTGGTCTCCCTAGCATTTTCCTTTTGTTTTTGTCAAGAGTGTTTCGACTTTAGTTGCGTGAAGTGATTAACAAAATATTTACACGTGTTACCCAAGTGGTTTGGAGTAGTTGATAGAAGCTCACTACACTAGGTCCACAAGTTCGGTAATGACTTTGAGTACCATCCTTAGAGAGCTCAAAGGTTCGAGTCTTGTAAAGAACTTTTTGGAGAAAGCTTTTCGTAAACAGCGTTCTGATTTGGAATAGTAATCCACTATTATTATTTTTGTAACCAAAAAAATATATATACATATATATATTTATATTTGTTCTTTCGAGTTGTTTCGAGTCCTCTCTCTGTTTTTTTTCTGTTGCCAAAAGTTTTGAGTCCTATCGACTTGGCCAAAATCACATCCATAATGCAAGATGAATATTTAAAGTTGTAAAAACCACTTTTACATTTCCATTTGCGCTTCTTGCTTGTGGGAGGCATTGACCAGAATGTCACAAATAAAATGTTACATGTATTAAAACATAGTTTTATTTGTTTTATAATTCTATTAAATATACTTCCAACAACATACAATATCAGTGAAACATTGAGACTTGAAATTGAAGTACAAGTCTTCAGGGCTTGGTAGCAGCTAGAGTGTTTCCAATGTCAATGACAAATCGGTATCTAACATTATTTTTAACAAGACGTTTCAGTGTTGTGTTCACGTAATCCATGGAAATAACCTCAATCTCTGCCGTTATGTTATGTTTTGCTGCAAAATCAATCATCTTTTGTGTCTCCTTCATACCCCCAACTGCACTACCGGCCACCAATTTCCTTCCTATATATTCCCATATTTAAATATGTTAGGCTCTAAGCAAAATTTGATAAGATTATTATAAATTTTTCCATGAAATACAATGCATAAAATGGCAAACGTACCCATGAGTAAAGGGTAGACGGGTAACTCAAGTGGCTTATCCGGTGCACCCACCATAATAAGCTTCCCATGAGACTTCAAAAGGTCAATCAAGGGTGAAATTGCATGCACAGCAGAGACTGTCAATGATGCCATCAAACGTGCCCCTGGCGGCCTATAATCAAAATTCAACGTGTTCCAAATAATTAGAACAACATCGATAACAAACTAAGAAACAAGAAATGATAGTTATACATACATTAATTGTCACATCATGTGATTAGTTAATATGGTGAGACAACATAACTCAAGTGGCTACAAACCTGCATTTGGTCCTGGTCGCGGCTAACCAAGAATGAATCAGCACCAAATTGTTTCAAAGCTTCGTCTTTCTTGCTAGGGGAGGTACTAAGCACAGTCACTTTTGCCCCAAATGCCTTGGCAAATTTCACTCCAACATGACCAAGCCCACCAAGGCCCACAATGCCAATATGCTTCCCAGCCTCGGCTAAGCCAAAATATTTCAAAGGACTATACATTGTGATCCCAGCACAAAGAAGAGGAGCACCACCATCAAGAGGCATGTTATCAGGAAAATGAACTATGTAACGCTCATTGGCCACCATTGTGTCTGAATAGCCGCCATAAGTTACTGTTCCATCATGGTAAATGGAGCTGTAGGTAAGTACCATTTTGGGGCAGTAAATTTCAAGGTCGTTGTTACAGTTATCGCAGTCATGGCATGCACCAACCACACCAGTGGCGGATCCACGTTGGGACAAGAGGGGTCGGACGACCCCTTGGAAGGCTGGAAATTTGGCAAGGGAGTCCATGAAAGCCCCCTTGGACAGCTGCTGAAAGCCCCCTTGTATGCACACAATGTGCTCGACGAAATGCCCCAACGAAATGTCCTACGCAGCTGCGCTGCGCGTAATTTTTTTTTAAAACCAGCCTTGCCAAACGACGTCGTTTGGTCAAGGCTCAGTCAAATTTTTTTTTAATTGACCTGGCCTCAAAACGACGTCGTTTTGGGCCAGGTTTTTATTTTAAAAAAAAAAACAGAACAGCACACACGCACAGCAGCTCTGCACAGATTCATTTTCTCCAAACCTTTCATTCCCAATTCCACAGCCCCTCTTCCCATCCTCTCAAACCCTAACCTTCCAACCTCCCAACCTTGGACAACCTCCTAACTTTGTAGAAAAATTTCAGAACTTTTACACTAAGCCCCTTTGACTACATAATCCTAGATCCGTCACTGAACCACACCACCCACGCCCACTCTATCTCCCACTTTTGTTTTCTTCACCTTGTTTCCCACTTCTGTCACTTCTCCCACTAGCTCGTGCCTGCATGCAAACCAAATTATATAAACTCCAAGTTTGTGTATTATTTGTCACAAGTCTAGATGAGTTCATCATTTTTTTTACATTAGCATATTACAAATAACATGACATATGTTATACCCAGGAACTATAGGGTATGTACATATACCCCATTCATTCTTGATGCTAGAAAGGTCGGTATGACATATTCCACATACAACACCTTAAATCTCCCGTCCTCATCTCCAGTTGCCCTGCATGCACATCTATATATATAAAGCAAAAGGCAGAGAATGGTGAAACATTCAAAATACCAGAAAATGCCCTTAGTTAATGCAAACATTAAGAATTAAAATTATTAATTAAATAAGGATAATATAGTAAATTCACAATTTTTCATATTAAAAAAATTAAAATTAAAAGAAAATTCAGATAATGGATCCTATTTTTATGGAACACAACTATCCATTATCTTTTTTAATTCTAAAATAAATTTAAATTTTTTTTTAAAAAAACCTCTCGCAGGCGCAAAAGCGCGTGCAGAGAGGCTAGTATATATAATGTCAATTAACGCAATGATTATTGAGAAAACAAACAAACAAAAAGGGTATAAATAATGTAAAATTAAAAAAAAATGTTGAACTGTTACCTTCTTGAGAAGTTAAATGGAGAGAGATGCCCAGTCGTGTATCTAGCAGCCCAGCCAAAGGCCTCGACGAGGTGTTCTTGTTCGGGTGTCTTCACCATTAAAACAGAGAGTCTCAAGAAACAGAGAATAAGCAGAAGTGTTAATGCTTCAAAAACTTGGAGACAGGAAGGCGCAGGAATGTTTATGAAAACATCACCAAAAGCCTTGGTATATATAGTATTCTGTCTGTGTTGGATGACGTGATGAGTGAGCTGTAGCTGCTAGTGAAATTGTTTGACCATAAAGTGACATATACACATTCAACCAATATGCGTCTTTGGGTAGAAGCTAGCTAAATTTGTACACGACCCGAAACTTGTTAACAATTCTAATAGACTTGCCCAAAAACAAAGAGTTTGACGAAGCATCTCATTCATTCCAACAGAGTGGCTGATCAATTGATAGCATTACCGTGAGATTCGTACTAGTGCCAAAGATATATAATTCTTTGTTCTATATTTTTTAGGAGGTTCATTTGAAGTGTGTGATTATTAGAGCATCTCCAATTGAAAGGTGTATAAGAGGATGTAAACCAAATTTACATCTAGTTTGGCCGAAAATCTCTCCAATGCAGAGGCGTATATTGATGTAGATTTAGCTCAACTATAGTGCACATAAATCATAAAAAAATACGGTCATATGTTATAACTTGTACATGTGTTATTTTATATATCGACAACAGGGTTGATATTTCCCTCTTTCAAGGAATAGTATCAATAAATATCCACTTATATTATAACACTTATATTATAACACGTGAATAAATTATACAACATGACAATACTATTGTACTATTCTATAATCTCTCCATCGTGAGGTGAGATGGGAAAAATAATGAAAATCTACATCTAATTTTACACCTTATGTTGGCCGCCCCCAGAGCTGAAAAGGAGGAGAGAGAAATGGACCATTTGGTTCATGCGTCCTATATGTGTGAGTAATACATATTCGTCAATGGGTCGAGCTGGACTGAGCTTCAATTAACAAAATTAAATTAACGGGCTGAGCTGGGCTATGATTTTCCCAAAATTTCAATACTTAGGTCTGCCCAATGGGCTAGGCTATAGGCCGACTGGGTCGTGCCGCAATGGGCTTTTTTAATGTCGTATTTTATACTCGAAATGGGATTTTTTTAGTCATTAACAAAAAAACTTCTTAATTTTAGATCCTTCAATCATAATTACTAAAGAAATCATAATCAATCTTTAGTTTAACATAGATAGTGCTTTTCTCCGTCTTGAATTTATTTTCCGTTAATGTGCCATCAATGACTTCATTATAACGGATGAATCGAGAGTAGGATTTGGGTTGAACCCTTTTGTTTCATCTACAATTATGGTAATATTCCCCGGAAAATAATGTCGACAGAAGTAAGAAACTCTCTAAACGAAACCCATGGGCTATAAATGACGACCCCTGTTGATAACAAATTGATTTGGACCCAGCGTTAAAATACTTGTTATATTTAACCTTTTGAATTATCAAGCAATTGTGCATAAATAGTAAAACTTTGCCATGTAGAGCACTGCATTTCAAAATCACAAAACCTATGTGGTGATAGCCAACAAGGTTTAGTTCAGTGGAGGGCCTTAACCTGGATATCAATGATCTAAAAACTGAACGTTTGTGACACTTTAGTAGTGTGTATGAGAAATCTCCTTCACTTGTATTAAAAATAAAACATGGGTTATGATAATAAATGCTATTCGTTGTAAGCAATAGCTCGTATTGAGCCTTTAGTTTAGACGTCTCCAACAATTATAAAACCTAAAATTTATTATGCCTTTTAAAACTTTTGGACAGACTATAACATAAGATATTATATTGCAAAACTGAATTTTTTATTATTTAGATAACCTTAACAATGGGTGAGAAATTTATTAAATATAAAATAAAGAGGCACACATAGTTGGGTGAGGGGGAACAAAAAAGACCATAACCTCTCATGAGAAATAAGAATTTATCAACACACACACAAAAAAAACATTATTAAAAAAAAAAAATGGAAGCCGGGAAGAAAATACAACATAGTTTCAGAGTGAGGAAAACTTTATACAAAGGACATAGACATATATATAATTTGTTTTCACAATGTGGAAAATTGTGGCATTGATGATGGTACTCATTTTTCCCAAGCTAATTGTAGTACAAGCTGAGGAACCTTCTTTTCTATCTATCCCTCCTGCTTCGTCTCATTTCTCCCCTTCTACACTTCCCCAAAATCTTCTCCACATTTCCCTTCAAAATTATTATCTTGGAGACGAAGCAAAATTACCAAAATACTTATTTCATCTGTCTTATGTGAGAATCCATGCAGCCGATCTGGCTTGTACGTATATCTGCAGGGAAACTGTAATTGATCCGCCAAAGTTTGAGAAATGCTACCTTGCGTGCTTCGAAATTTTATTTCGTGACGTTCGAATACAAGTTCATCCTACCATTGAAGCAGTAAAAGCTGGTAGACAAAGAGTTGATACAGGGCTGAAACCACAAGTTTGGGTTCAAAGGCATGTAGACAGAGATGGGAATGCCAAAAGGGTGTGCGTTCTCGATGGCCGGCATTTTTCTGACCAAAACAAAATTATACCAAAATTATAAGACAAGTAATATGTATATCCAACCATAATTTTGTTAAGATTAAGTCCCGTTCCGGATAATTTAGGAGGTAAGGACTGTTAGTATTTCTTTTTAACAACTGGACCTGATAAATTGAGATTAGTAAAAGTAACCTTTCTTTAATCTATTTGTTTACCTATGATAATCAGTTTCAGGAGTTGTGTCAAACAGATGGTTGAATATGAATAACAGAGAATTGATTTAAAGCTTATTTTTTGTACTCTGTGTTTTGTTTCTTTCATTCTGGTTTTGTTGCTTTCCCTGTCTGATGAGTAAGTTCAAATGAAAAGTTGGAGTATACAGAAGAATGTTTGGTACTATTATGCAGTGTCATGTTTGAAAGAAATAAAGTGGTGGAGACATAAATAACCCTTTTATTAAATATACACCATTAGCATCAATAACATGAATTCCTTATTAAATATACAAGGAATGAAATGACTTTTGCCTAGTTTCTAAGCTTATTGTAAACAGAAACAAAAAAAATTAAGAATGGGATTGATTTTCGTATGATTAGTTGCTGTAGTTGAGGCCTGTTTACACTTTATCTACATCAGGGTATATGAATGTATAACTTGTTGTGAAAGAAACCTCTATATGTCACTACCTGTCTATTGGAAGTATAACCGATGCATCACTCTTGAGGAGGTCCTTCTAATCGCAGATAGTCATACATGATGCCGTCGAAAGTTGTCTTGTGTCTTGACTGAGTGAGATAGATGGTGTTGTTTCCTTCTTGTAGCCGATCGTTTCGTAGACCAACACTGAACAACCAGTACAAACCATGAATTCCATGTCTTGCTATGGCATTGTCCTTCCCGATTAGCCCTGTTGTAAAATGAGGTGGGTTTGCGCTCCAATCGTTAACCCGAACCTAAGAACACAATGTCAAACATAAAATTAGCCAAAAACTACACTAAACACTATATCACTTGCACCTTGTGTAGCATTTTCTGGGATTCAAGCAATACCTGCACTTCTGCATTAGTGGCTGAGGCCAATGCCAATTGCAGTGTATAATTTCCAGGATTCGCCCCCTTATTAAGTTGAAATCGAATTTGCCATGTGGTTGGTTCATACGTTTGATTTCCTGTGTTCCTGTAGTAGTGCTAGATTTTGAGAAACAGGACCTACAAATTTAATAAAGCAGAGGCATTGTTATGTTTAAGTAAAAACAAGTACCTGGTCACATGAGCGAAGAACCAATCATCAGGGTAATTGTCAGTACCAACGGTGTAGATGAGATCATGGTTAGGGTATAAATCTGAGTATCGTTCCCACAAGCCGTATTGCCTAAACCTGTAAGCAATGCAATGTGTTAAGCATATAAACAAATAGCTTAGTTTCTATTTGAAGTATAAGGAAATGTTCTTTTATTAGACAGTTTGACTGTCCGAGATTAATTATAATGTACGATCCAAATTGACAGTTTGATAACAGTGTGTCAAACTATCTCACAAAAGAACATAACCCTCTAATTAAAAAGAAATAGGAGGGCTTTTACGAGAACTAACTTGTCTGTGTGATTGGTGTACAATTGGTTCATAAGGGTTGGAGACGGATCTGGTACGTTGAACTCAGCAGCTGATCGATCCGGGATGCCGATTTCCCACAGGGTTGGGCCATTTCTTGGAGGTTCGTAAGTAAGATCAGCCAAATTAATTTCTTTTCCTGCGTATAATTAAAACTCAGTAATGTTAAAATTGGTTTTCATGGCACAAATATTTGTTCGTTCTTTTCTTTCCAACTTAAGGCAATGAAAGATGTGCATAGATAACTTACCTGGTTGAATTATAATATTAGCCTCATATTTGTAATCCCCAATAAAGCCAGGAACAGTTGCATACAAGCTATAGTTCCCAGGTCGAACATCTTTAATGAGGAAATAACCTTGCTTGTTGGCTTGAGTCCAGAACTGATAACCCTGGAGGAAAAAAAAAAAGTAAGGTTATCACCTTAGACATACATGTTTTTGTTTTTCGGGTAAACAAACAATACCCGAACGAATTTGGTGTCACAAATTACCTTGCTTTCCTTTTGCCATGATCCTGCATTTCCAGGTGCAGCCAATCCCACATAAGCGGAGCTTGCCCAAATAAGCCTCTTATTCCTGTACCTAAAACAAGAACAATTTGATCATTTTATGCATAAATTTACACTTCCAGAACCAAAAATAAAAACAAAAGGAAGGAATTAACGCGTACCGATCCCGAACTAGTAATTGACCGGCAACGGATCCACGTTGATCAGAGCTGAGAAAGTCTTTTGATTGAGTGAAATTGTATGGCCATCTTTGCATTTCTTCAACCAACTAAGAAAATTTTTGGGTCATTATAAATTTAAATTATTAGTAGCATAAATGTCGCCTAAAGATGAAATATTATTTATACATACCTGCTCTTTAGCATTTTCCCAGAGTGTGAGATATTCATTTGAGCTTGGAGCTGAATTGAGATGGATAAAGACTGGCCCAAAAACTTTCTTCCATGCCTCACCATCTCGAAATGTCATTCCAACTTCCTTCCCAGCATAATGGGTACTAACAAACATCTGCATAATGTATAATACTTAGCTTTTGTCACTCATAAATATGGATACGGATACATATGGGTGGGGAGAGAGATTAGATGGGTGGACTTACAGAGAGGGCAGTTGGGCCCACATGGGAGGTGAGGTCCTGCTTGAAGGGCCCAGCGGTACGGAACTCATCACTGGGTGTAATGATCCAGAAGCCCACAGCTGGGTCTTTACAAATCCAACCATGGACCTTGTTATCTTTGTCCTCACTTGAGTATTGGTATTTGTCATCCACCTGCAAAATCATAAATTATTATGTCACGAGACCAAAAAGAAAGCGAATATACATATACCCAAGTAAAATAATTTTGAGAATCCCTTTTTACTCAAAGTCAGGATTGCTGGGATAGATAATATGCCAGTACCTCTCCTCTAAAGTCAGGATTGCTGGGATTGGTTAAAAGAACAGCTTCGGGATAGGCAAGGGGCAGACCATTTGCACGGTCATCGGCTGTTGGCATGACCCTTTTCCTGTCGTCAGATATAGCCATGTACCGAAATCTGCAATTGAACACAATAATTAGTGAAGTTGTCACTTTTTTTTTGTTATAATCCAACACAATGCGCCCGGCATAAATCAATAAATTTTGGCCCTTTACACTTACTTGTCTTGTTGAAGCTTGTAAACAATTCTAATTTGATCCATATCTACCTCCGGCATCCCTTTGAGGCGCTCGAAAATGGCGTAGGCATAGAACCCAGAGCGACCGCGCTGCATTATGTACCTGTACGTAGCAAAGTTTAATGTAAAAGTTTGAGAGAATTTCCAACATAAAGTCTGTACTTGTTATTTTCTAATTGAAAAAGTTTAAGAACATACCTTTTGTCAACATTCAAGGGAACTGAGGCGTTACCGAGGGAATGACTGTAGGTTTTAGTAAAAGAAATCTCTATTTGATCTGACGTCGTTCTAACAACTTTAAATCTTGTTCCTTGTAGCCTGCGCGTGATTTATGTACACAATTTTTAGTCAAAAGTGGTAACAGTTTATGGTATGAAATGAATAAAAGGGAAGAAGCAAGAGGACTTACTTGTCCACACCACCTTTTTCTCCCCGCTTGTTCCAGACAAGATCCCAGTACCTGTATGATTAAGTTGCAAATTAGATTATATACTTCGTGAACAGTTAGATATTTAGTCATATACTTATTCTTAGCGCTAATGACACAGATAAATTCTACACAACTTAATTTCTATAAATAAACATTAAAAAAACCCAAAAAAGGGCTAGTGAGGGTTTTTTGAATGAGGTTTTGAGGTTGAGCTTGTTTTAAGAAATTGATAGTAGTTTTGTAATTTATAAGAAGTTTGAAGTCTTTTTGTTATATTGTAAATGGGCGTTGAGTGTGTTTCTAAAGTCCATTTTATATACAGTATTTTTATAATTTAGACCCCTATATTAAGTATAATAATGAATCTCCTGAGCACAAATAATTTTATTCAAAAAATAGTTTGAAGGAATTTGTGTGCTTGCCCTCTATTGCTTGGCTGGTTCTTGATGTCAAGCAAGTTGTCAATTCCCTTGTACTTGATGCCAATGACGTCTCCTCCGGGATAAGAAAAAGTGAGTTGGACAAGGCCATTATTAAGCACCACCTAAAAAGAAATCACCTCAGAGTCACATGACGTTTTGACAATATAGAATATAGATAGCTTTCATGCAGATATTGAGAAATTTCAGATGTGAAAAAAAGAAAATTAGCTTTGAATAACCAATAAAATTACCTGATTATCAGTCTTCGATAGCATCTGATTGTACGTATTATCTCGTCTAGAAACGCTCCTTAGTTCTCTTCTGCAATTAAACAAACACCAAGTATATTTCACTAAAAATTCTCATTAATTGTTAATTCAGTTATACATAAGAATTCTCGGTAACTCGAATTAAAAGTGTGAAAATTGCTACCCTATAGTTTATTCGATCTACGAATAAATATATACGTTCTCTTAATTTAAATTTTTTAATGATTAGCATATATGTTGTCTTGTGAGTCGTTAGTACTAACCGTGACCTTCTGGTAAAGACTGCAAGAAAGTTAAAGGCAAAACATGGTGGGCCTACAAACATCGTATAGACTATATAGGTGTGACTGAAAATATTTAAGGTGTGACTCACGAGACAGACGAAGACAACTAATCTGAAAAGGGAGGGGTTCGTTCATAGGACTCGTAAAAGTCTTTACAGTTACCATGATAGGCGCTCCTCCAATGAGAGCAAGAAAGTATATACGTTGATGAGGACTTGTAGAAGTCCTCGACAGAGAAAAAAAAAAACACAGAAAAAGAAAAATAATACGGAAAACTAAAAATTTGAGAGTATAGTCATCTTGGGAAATCAACATATTAAAAGCATTTAATATAATATAATAATACTTTTGCTAAAGAAAAAAAGAAAAGAAAAAACAATACTTGAGACGTTAGAAAAAATTTCAATGGCCATCTTTTGCAGACGTTAGCAACTCAGAGGTCATCACCATTAAAACGACAATGCATGCTCTATCTTGCAGACAGAGCTTTCTGTAACCTATTTTTTTTTGTTCTTTTTTGAGAATTTCTTTAACCTCTTAACTATGCATTGGAATTTATCTATAATATGATGATCGTACATGAATTCAAAGAAAAATGAAAGAGAAAGGATAGAGGACGAACCTTACTGGGGGGGTCCTCACGGAACCGTGATCGTCACGGGACAAGGAAAACAAGGCAAGCATTGCGAATGACCCAAGAACCCAGCTCCATTGCTTTAGGTTAAATGACATCTTCAACAACCCCTGCAGATTGATTTTTCACAGGAGATGTCAGAAGACATGCATACTTTTGAGACAAAGGCGATGGTATTTTATTACATGAATACACAAGCAGAACAATAGCTCCATATGGTAAATTAAGATACATGACAACAAACTCTTGCATGGTGTGGTAATTACACCAAAATTAAATCGCAACCCAGCTAAGCAAAATTCCAAAAATATCGGATGTACCTTGATTCACGGAAAATTATATGGAGTTGTGGCTAGCTAAGCTCCTATATCGATGGCCGTCTTTTGGAAGCAAAAGAAAAACTATGGAGGGGGACAAGGAACAAGTTATCTTATTAGAATGTGTACTTTCTCTCTCTCCTCTCTCTCTATCTCTCTCTCTCTCTCTCTCTCTCTCTCTCTCTCTCTTTCTCTGGTCGTTACTAAATTCCTTTTTGGATCCTTAAGGCTTCAAAAACGTGCAAACATATATATAACCGCAGGTGGACAATTGAGTTTTGCTTTCCTGTTTGGCATGTTAGAATTCTAGTCCTTTTTATTTGTACATATTTTTCCCAATTTTGTGCGGAAATCCCAACAATTACCTGCTTCAATTAAGGCAACCCGTCTACTCTTCTAACTCATAAAGGAAAGGGTAATTTTGTCCAGGGAAAATATTATGTGGGCTTAGGATGGTAAGGTGAACTGAAATCATTGACAAATTTCTAGAATTTTGTGCCAACTTTTTGACAAATTTTGAGATTTCAGTAAACTAATATGGTTGAATTTCGGACGGGGTGTATTTCTCCGGAACTGTTTGTGCTGTTATACCAAAATTTGACAAATTTCGTTAAGGGTCATACCGTAATTAAATTATTATAATTGCCTGTTGGTATTTGGTAGAGCAAGCTGACGGGTGATTTTCCTTTGGAGGGCGTCAAGAAAGGTGGCAATTTGTGCCTAACTTTTAGGAAGTGATAACATTCAAATACACTGTGATCATCAGTTAATCAGGAGATACTAATCTTCCATTAGCTTATAATTACATGCTAATGATTCAACCTGATGTTCAAGACGTGTGCTTTCAAATCTCGTTGTTTTAATATAACTGTATTGATTAGGCCGTCAAAGTTTGATTACGTCGGCTGTTGGGCGTCAAAGTTCAAGTCTCAGAAACACTTCTGTTTTCTTTCTTTGAAGTCTCAAGTCTCAGAAATACTAATTTCTCCCCACACAAAAAAGTCTCAGAAATACTTCCGTTTTCTTTCATTTTGTTTTTTTAAGTAGACTATGAAGAAACGGCAACTCACAAAGTCTCATGCTTCAATTTTCAAACCACTAGAACCCAAGATAGATGTAAACTCAATTTAAATTGTACACGATTAATAAAATGAACTGTTATTAACACTCTAAAAAAGTAATCATGCACTTCTCGGAATACAATTTCTCTCTTATCTTTTTATACAAAATGAGTGCAGGATGACGTTTTTAAAGTATCAATACCAGCTCCCTTAACAAAAATTCTATCATGTCAGAAACCCCAGCTAAACAACTATGTCTTACATTCTAGAACACGCCATGACTGAGTTTAATATGATATAGAATATAACGTTAGAAAGCGTACCTCGCAAAAGCAATTTGTTTGTACTTGAAACGATTTTAGGACTCTTGCCAGACCAAAATCAGAAGTTAAGAAACGATAGATTTTAGCACTCTTGCCAGAATAAAATCAGAAGTTAAGAAACAATGTCACCTCCGAAACACATTAAGTAGAGGCTCCAGACTCCTACTCGCCTCGGGACCAAACTTTTTTCTTTCCTTTTTCGAACCTTTCCTAATCTTTTGAGGACATGTGGACAGTGAAATAGATTACGAAGCATTAAGAGGAGTGTTTAGATCAAGATGTTTCCTATATTTAGAATTCTTTGTTTGATAAGGAAATAGGGCACTGATCAAATTAAGCCTTCAACTTTCCTTTTTTTTTTTTTTTTTTTTTTCCAAATAATGATTGGTTATTAAGCCTTCACCTTTTGTTTCTCCTACAGATTTTAGGAAAATGAGAATGGAAACATAACCTCGAGAATATACAGATCAGTACTCCAAATTACTTAAGCTAAAAATTCCTCACAAAAATATTTTTCGTACCAAAATCCAATAAAAATAAACCCAAACCATGATGGATGTTAATTTCCAACAGAGAACCCACCTGTGACACATACCAGGGCAAGAATAACAAATCTGAAAAAGAATCCGCCCCTCATGTGATTCCAAACCACATTGAACATGGCAGCCACATACATTTTCCCACACACACAAAACAAGACCATCCCGCCCGTGACATCGATCTGAACACACTTTGCTTTCAACCACTACTTTTTGCCTCTTCCATGTATAATCTCTCGAATAGAAATTTACTTTTGAAAATGTAGAATTCTAGGAACAAGACAACAAAAGTTAAACAGTATTGGGATGCAAATGTTGCATGCGAGAGAATATGTTTTTTTTTTTCCTTTCTCTTTTATGGTGGTTTGATAATTACATGGTGTACCCCAAAAGATAGAGACAAGAGTGTATAGCATAAAGCCTATAGGAAGCTTGATTAATCATTGTTTCTATATATGGTGGAAGGACAGAAAAAGATGGTCGCTTTTTCATTATAGTCTATGGAGGAATATTTACGCATGCATTTTGCACCATCTAATACAGGTATGTATCATATTTACTAACCACATTATTGATTAATTCTTTAATACAGATGAATTCCACATACACTAGTGGAGTCCACTTCTATTAAAGACTTAGAGTCGATAAATATAATACAAATAGCATTTTGATATCTCTATTTTCACTTCTTCCCTCTAATTATTATTTTCTTTTCAATATCCTTAAACAGTAAGAGTTAATTTGATTGGTCTACCAACTCCTAAGCTAATCTAGCTTAATCATTAACAACTAATTTGGTTTTACCCTAGCCAGCTAGCTCTTTTGACTTGCAATTATATCTTTGTACCTAATTAACTTTTCTTAATACTATTAAGATTACAAAACCCAAATGTCTCATTCCAAATTCCAAATCCTAAACCTACTTTATGGGACATTTTGTTTGTTTAATCTCTCGTACTTAACCAATAAGACATTCCCTAATCGCATCCCATGTGCTCTTGTTGTAACTGATGTTACCAAATACTTCCAAAATCTTCTTCAACCAAACCAAATATTAAAGATTTGACATTCGAAAACAATATTAAAATACGCATCCTCTTGGTTTTGAAGAACTTTCCTTACCAAAGCTGTTTCTGGAACTAACCTACTCCACAAGGAATCCATTGGGGAGGTGTTGTGCTCAAGAATCCATTGGGGAGGTGACAGGAGCTTTTTTTAATTACTATTTACGAGTTTTGATCGAGTCCCGTGATACTAAAGTAGTGCCACGTGTCGAAATCATGATGCATCATGCACTTACGATTTGTCTTGCACGACAGTTTTTCCATAGATTGACAGCAAAACGACAACATCGTATTGTTGTTTTTTTTTTTTGGGGTCAATTTTTTTATAGAACAACAAATCTCGAATGGAATAAAAGTTTTGGGCTTAAAGTTTTTAGTATCTCCCCCTTTCCTCTATTGGGCCTCCCTCGTTGGAAGGTTATGAGAGTGTTTTTTTTTTAAGGGAAAAAAAAAAAAAAAAAGTTCGAGTAAGAAGTACCCGTCTAACCTGATTTTGATCTCTTCCTCGTACATTAGATTGATAAAGAATATCATTTTGTCAAAAAGTTTTTTTTAAAAAAAAAGTCTAACCTGTTAAATAATTTAACATATACAGATCAATGTTTAATATGATATACCTAACATGTTCTATACTATCGCTGTCTGAAAATCCAATAATATTACGTAGGACAAAGAAAACATGCAAGTAAATGACAATATTTCCTAGCAAAAAGAAAATGACATTTGTTCCATTAGCCGGGTTTTTCCCCCTTCCCCCGTACAAATAATTTTAAACTCTGATTTGTGAGATTTGAACTCAAGACATACTACAATTACCACGTAAAAAAAAAGAAAAAAAAAGTCACTAAGCTATAGGGTAAAAGACCTTACACAAATTATATTAACACATACCATAATGAATATGAATTTAAAATAAGCAAATTCATGGAAACATCAAATTTCACTCAAGCGTACCTGTGTTCCTCTCCATGCTAAAAGCTGGTTTTTAGTCGATAGTTTGAGACTCTAGATCATGCAGAGTCTATGGTCTAAATACCTTGTCCAATTAAAGCTTCGGAATAAAGAAGGCGACAGATAGATTAGAAAAGTGGATGAGTCAAAAAGTTTTGTTGGGGTGCATAATGTTTTCATTTTTTATTTGAGAGATTGGTGGGGTGTGTTTGTGCAAATTTCTCACAGGAGAGTATTCATGTGTAGATCCTTTATTTTTGAGTTTCTTTCTCTCTTTTTCTTGATTTTTGCAAAATAAATAGGAGTAAAAGACCACATCCAACGAATGTTGGAGGCCCTTTGATGCCTAAGTTAGTTCAATTGAATCTTTGAAATAAGATGTGGCAATAGCTAAAAATGGTACGGAGTTTTTTCTCATGGGGAGAGTCTGGTGCCGGAGACTTGTGGGGAAAATAGAGAGAGAGAGAGAGAGAGAGAGAGAGAGAGTAGGGGTTCTCGGGTAAAAAAAATCGGATTACTTTGTGTGTTGAATATGGCTACATATTTATAGGGCTCTAGCCACCTAGGGTTTTTTTTAAAGAATATCTTCTTATTTGGAAGGAAGATATTCTTTCCCAAAAATGTAGAGATTGAGTCAATTAGGGATTTGATTGAGATCCTCAAAATGAGATAATATCCTAAATTGATGATATTATCTTTTAATTGGTGATTATATTCCCAAATAAAGATAATATCGTATTTTTAGTATCAATGAATTGGCCAAATAAATAGGCTCAATTAATTGACTTATGAGATATTTTTCTTGTCCGCGTGGCACCTTGTGATTGGAAGCTGAAATATTTGCTCCCACAAATGCCTCACATCTTCTGCATGGCGGTTATGAGGCATGGAAGAGATGAGAAATAGTCTCTGGGCTTTCCAACTGCATATGGGTTTTCTTCCTTGAGTTGGACTCCTTTTGTAAATTGGGCTCCTAATTGGAGCAGGCTTTTGACTTTTCTTGAAGTTAGGCTCCCAATGGGAATAGGTTTGTGATTCCTTGTTAGTCAACGATACCCAACGGCTATAAATGCAAGGCTTCTCTTCACTCATCTTCATATCGCAAACTTGTTTTCCTCTACTTTCAAGCTTGTGAGAGAGATCTTGGAGGATTGTATTACTTTTTGAGGAGAATAGTTGTGAAGAGTAGGCAGCTGAAGCTGTTGAGCAAATGGATGCATCTATTGAGCATGTAGTTGAGCTAGGCAGAGCCACAGAGGGCGTAATTGATCAAGCAAAAGCTAAGCAGGTCGCCGACCAGTAGATGAAGACTCTTTTATCTTTTCAAGCTTTGTAATATATTTTCTTTTGAACTCAGTCGGTTGGTCACTTTACTATGGAAACTTCAGTTGTTTCTTTCACTTCAATTCGTATTGTGTCTTGTGATTCGCTTGAGTGTCCGGCAAGAGCCTTAGTAGTGCATTTCCCTTGGGATGTTTGACTGTTTACCCATCGCTTGCTTGAACGGTGCTATTCTGCTTCTCCCTTATGATGCTTCATGGTGGTCGCCTTGCGTCTTCCTTAGGACAGTTCTTATGGGCAATGGCCTGGTTAGCCTATGTCTCCCTTAGGACGTTTCATGGTTGTCGCACTGTGTCTCCCTTAGGACGCTTCGTGGTTGTTGTCCTGCGTCTCCCTTAGGATTTTCAAAGAATATCTTCTTATTTTGAAGGAAGATATTCTTTCTCTAAAATGTAGAGATTGAGTAAATTAGGAATTTGATTGAGATCAAATCATCAACTACCTAAAATTATGATATTAACTTTTAATTGGTGATTATATTCCTAAATAAAGATAATATCGCATATTTAAGATAATATCCCTATTTTTAGTATCAATTAATTGGCCAAATAAATGAGCTCAATTAATTAACCTAAGAAATATTCTTCTTATCCACATGACATCTTGTGATTGGAAGCAGATAAATTTCCTTCCACAGGGTGCATAATGCTTACTCACATGTCAATGGGTCGAAACTTGAACTGGTTGGATATTCTATCATATATATGGTAAACTAATGAATCTATTGCCAAATTTTGGTTTGCATTTGAATCTGATTTAATATTTTTATTCATGAGTTACAATATTCGAGGAAAGCTCTATAGTTAAAATCTCAGGTTGACCAAAAATAAGGGAATTATAATCATAGAAGTGCGGTTTATCAAACCAGCTATATATCCATGCACAAACTATCTATTAGTTTAATATATTTGATAAATTTATAATAAAATCTATTTCTTGCATTGATTTTAGGCTTAAATGCTAAAATGGTCCCTGTGTTTTAGTCCGTTGGCCAATTTAGTCTATGTGTTTTCAATTTGGCTAATTTGGTCCCTGTGTTTCAGACCATTAGCTAATGTAATCCAATCCGTTAAACTTTTGTTAAAATATTAATAAAAAAAATATAAATATTTGAATTCAATCTATAAAATAAATAATTATGAAATAAAAATAAGATTTAAAAGCTAAAAGTAATTAAAAACCAAAGGACAACACCATTTCAGCAACACCCTTTCTCCCTAGTAACAACTCACCCACACGCAAAAACCCCAACTCCCCAAGCCACAGCCACCCACCCCACCCCTCCCCTAGTTTTAAATTAATTTCAACAAAATTTATAGGTTTTCAAAGGAAGAAGAAAAAAGAAAAAGAATTATCATGTTTATTTAACGGCAATTTTAACAGAATGGGCTATATTGGCTAACAGTGCTAAACACAGGGACCAAATTGGCCAAATTAAAAACACATGGACCAAATTGGCCAACAAGATAAAACACAGGGACTATTTTAGCATTTAAGCCTTGATTTTATATATAAACACTAAAAGTTATAAATTGAAAAGAAATTTTTTTTTTTTTAAAAGGACCTGATGATGTGTGAAATATCATTATTATCCTTGCATTATGATTTTTAGAGAAGGGAAAGAACAAAAAAAGTCGGAGAGGAGGGGAAGAGAGAAAAGGAAAAATATAAAGAAAGAAGAAAAGTGTATGGGCTTCTTAAAAAACAAAAAGTTTATGGACTTCTACCAACAAAAGAAAGGTAAGGTATATGGGCTTTGAAGTTGGGTTTAGGGGAGTTGGGTTGTATGAGATATATATAGCCAATTTGGTTCAGTGCGGACTGGGACGCTTGCGGGAGACTTTCGAGTTTCCCGACAGGTCGATGTACAACCGAAAGGTGAATGCTTTACCAAACTCGTGTACAACTCCTTTCCTGTGTATTGATTTCCGCTTATTACATGCTTGGTTTCCTAAATTCTTTCTCCACAGCACCCCCTGACCAAAGAAACAAAAAACCAGAAAGCCAAGATCTCTATAAAGCGAGGGTTTTTTGAGATACAAAATCAGAATTAAAATCAGGTTGAATCAATTTGATTTGATTTTTTTAACTTTGGTTGACTTTTTAGTCAACTAAGTTTTTTACCGCTTTTTTCAATCCAGTTCCACTCGGTTTTCCTGTCTCCATGCCACCCCTAGTAACAACCCAATTGACAAATTACCAATTCAAGTTGTTTGGTATGGTAACCAGTTTTCACAATATGAAAATAAAAATACCAAAAAGAATTTGTTTGGTTTTGGTAAATATAGGAACCGACATATTATTGACTGACTTTTCGAAATCAAAAGGCTATCGAAATATATCAAAGAACTAATCCTCTATTTAGATGAAGAAATTGAAAATTGCCTAGAATTTTTAAATGACAGAATTTATATCTCTATCGTTTAAATTTCTAGCAATTCATAATTTCAATGTTTGGATTTATGTATGTCAAATTTTGTAAATGATAGAAATTACAAGGAAAAAAGAATTCTTGCTCAATAGAAATTGCGAAATGACGCCTCTTTTGGCTGAAATTAAACTTGGAAATCTCGATCTCCAATTTCGACGATTTTTCCCTTGCGTCATTTAATAAGTTCCATGCTTGAGTTGCCAAACGATGGAAATATCAAATTCTCCCATTCCTCCTGACTTTTAGCTAAATCCCGAGTTATTTTCCTCTATCCAAACGGAGTGTGATAGAAATGTTAGTATTCAATAATACTACTAATAATATTGAGATAGTTGCTGCATAGGGCATCCACACCAAAGACGAGAGATTCTCCAATAAGTATTTAAGTTAAGGATTGGTTAAATTTCAAATCTCTGTCGTTGGATTGCATTCATTAGATGTGTTGGTAAATTTAATATGCAACATACATGCAATCCAACGGTCAAGAATAAAAATATGTAATCAATCCTTAACATAAAATACTTATCGGAGAAAACGAATTAGTGATACTTGAAAAGTAAGCTAAGCGTGAATATATTTTTCTTAGTAAATTGACAATAAACTCATTATTTTTTAATCCTAAAGAAATATTCATTTATAAATGGGACCTCTCGACTTGAACATGGCAGCTCAACTCTTGCGTTCAACCGCGGACTCAACCTGAACCTCAAGACCTCCATATATAAAATTCACCAAAAATTCATCCTAACTCTAAAAAAATTAACTAAAGATCTTAATATTTCGGTTATCCTAATTATTAATGTCAACTCCCACTAGATGATCAATATCTACCATTAAATGCTGTTAAATGCATAAAATCAGGAAATTAGATCACTCTTGGACGCTAGTTGTTGTTATCACACAGTCTCATGTCTTTTTGGAGTAGACAAACCTAAGAGAATTGATCAAAGAAAATAAATAAAGATTACCAAAAAAACATAATGCATATTTTCGAATCTTAGGCATACCTGGTATTATATATGTTACATGCAGCTAGATATTTGGCCTCGATGGTCCTTTTGAACATACAGCTAGAAAAAGTCTTTCTTCAAATCTTGTGAACATACAGCTAGATATTTGGCCTCGATGGTCCTTTTTTTAAGCATAAAGCTGCATTATGTATCCATGGCTTGGACAGATTTGTCTCTAAGCTAATTCCATGGCTTCCTAGGAACGGACCAAGATATGAGCCAAAAGGATCAGAAAAACTTGTATGAAATGGGAATAATTTAGTTTGTTATTTTGGTCAATTATAGAATACTGTGTAAGAAAATTATCACGCGTGACATATCATAATTGTTCAAAAATAACATTATTTTGCTATTTCCGTTTCATGTAAGCCAAGATATGAACCAAAAGGACATCACGAGCTAATTTCGATGAAATCCAAGTCACCAAAATGTGGAAAATAAAAGCATCTGCCGGCCAAAGTTGTCAAACATGTCAACACCAATTATGCCATAGGAGGTACAAACACCACATTGCTTGAAGTATACAGATGCTCATGGTGGCGGAACAAACCCAAAAAGATAAGTATTTTTTGACCAGGCCAAGGTTGGCCCCTATTGCCAATATGCCAACTTAAAATATAATATATGTCTCTTCCGAGTGCACGAGTTGACAATAGAGCTAGTGAAAACGGAACAGAACTCAAGCCTGGTCAAAAAAGGAACATAACTCAAGCCAAAACACACTTTTGATGGTTTTAAAAATGGTTGGACCACACTTAGAAATCCAGTTCAAACATGAAAGTATTGGTAGCTGTACAAAGCACTATTCTGTATTTCCTTTTGTGTGAGAAACACGGGATCATTCAAACGAGAAAAACTAAAGTGTCACGGGTTTTTATACTCTTTCTCTATCTCTCTCGTTACGTGATGAAATCAGTAGAGAGGAATAGCGTACACAAAGTAAGCAAAAAATTAAACCTGCAATCAACTTGATGGTGAGAACAAAGAACTTGCAATAAATTATATGAGAACCAATTTCTACCTCCAGTTGTAAAAACTGGTTCTTCAGATATACCTCTCAAGAAAAATAAAAAAACGTCCTTTCAGTAACTCTGTAAAAACGTTTTAAATTAGTAATATTACTATGAACTTGTACCTGAAACATTAACACAAGTTCAAATTGACCAACACAATATCATCATCACCCATTCGTTGTAGGTTTATTAATTAACAAGCACATAAAAAATACACTTGCAAACTAAGTAAGCCAACTCTTTCTATGAAGGAAAACAATAGAAAGCACAAGAATTCTTTCTCTGAACCACGGACAAGAAAGAAACAAAACCAAAAAATATAAGTGAAACAAAACCAAAAAATATAAGTGAAACAAAAAAAGTTAATTGAGGGATATAGCTACACATCGACTTTGCGTGAATTCAACAGAGCTTTTGAGGAACCTGCTGACTGTGATGAATTATAAGTAGCACAGCTGCTACACGAACACTGCGTTCCATCTTTAACCGATGATCCGGTGAGGTTAAATGATGTGTAGGAGAACCTACACATACTCAATGGAGGTGCAAAGTACATTGGCACTGGCAACTTTGATGGCAGGCTTGGCATTGGAGCTTCAAAATTGAGAACGTTTATGACTTGCCTAATAGAGGGCCTAACAGTAGGATCAGGATGGCAGCACCATAACCCAACTGCCATCAAGCATTCTATTTGCTGCTCATCAAAATCCCTACACAATCTTTCATCAGCAGCTTCAAGTATTTGGTCTTTTCCGTAGAGATCCCAAACCCACTCCACCAGCCTTACCCTGCTTGGTTCTGCCTTTGCTTCAACTGGCCTCCTTCCACAACTGATTTCTAGGGCAACCACCCCAAAACTATACACATCAGACTCTTTGCTAGCCCTGCCAGTTGTCACACACTCTGGGGCTAGGTACCCCATGGTTCCTGCCAAAACAGTTGTTTGCGACCCCAATTCATGGTCTACAAGCCTTGCAAGCCCAAAATCACCTAGCTTGGCATTGAAGTTTGAATCCAACATCACATTGCTTGACTTGATATCTCTATGCACCACACATTGTTCCCATTCCTCATGAAGATACAAAATGGCGGAGGCCAAACCAAGGGCTATTTTGTACCTTAGTGTCCAAGTTAGGTGGAGTTTCATTCCAAACAGATGGGAATCAAGGCTTCCGTTTGGCATAAGTTCGTAGATGAGAAGGAACTCATTTTGTTCATGACACCAACCAATGAGTTGAACCAAATTTCTGTGCCTCAATCGACTGATGATCCTCACTTCCGCAACATACTCCTTTTTCCCCTGCTTTGATCCTCTAGACACCCTCTTCACAGCCACTTCTGTGTTGGATTCACTTAACAAGCCCTTGTAGACACCTCCAAATCCTCCCTCTCCAAGCTTCCCTCCCTCTGAAAAGTTATTTGTTGCACGACTTAGTTCGCGGTAAGTGAACCTCCGGGGCCCTGTTCCTTTGTCAAACTCATCATCCATAGACATGTCATATGCCTCATCTATCTTGTTAACCCTTTTCCTCCAAGACATGAACCAGAACAGGCCTAATCCACAACTCAAAAGCCCAAAACCCGCTCCTAAACCAATCCCCAACCTCAACTTTTTTTGCGCTTCCTTATTACTGTTGATCTCCAGGGTTGAACTAAATGACCAAGACAGGATGTTATGTATTTCAACCCAATAACCTGTGGCAGCAGAGAAACCAACGCTAACTAGCTCCGGCAACACATCCTTCAAATTAACTATATAAGAGACGCTACAATCTCCAACATTGTACGTTGGATTTTTAGAATAAGTTAGGAAAACAGTCAAATTCCTGGTGGTGGAGTTGTAAGTCACCCATGCATTTGCTACTGATCCATTTTTTATGGTAGTTTTCCATGAAACATTGGCTACTGAGGCAATGGAATTGATATTGATTCCTACATGATCAGGGCTTGGATCCCATTCATTCTTATAACTGTCAAACTCAACAGCAACAATGTTATTTTTGGAGGCGTTTAAAGCAGTCTCAGAGCTAAATAGTGCAAGGTATCCACCAGTTGAATGGTTGGGAATCTCTGATCCAAATGGTGCAAGGAAGAAAGATATGCCGTCGCCATAGTATGTGTCGTTGAGAGCTTTCATGACAAAGGAGAAATGAGTTGTGAAGTCAGTGAGCCTCCCTGTGCTGGAGTCCCAAAGGCGCACTGGTTGAAAGTATGTGGCTCGACCAGCGCTCTCAGTCAAGGGACCATCAACTTGATTCTTTGTGAGTTGGATGACTCCTCGTGATGGAAATGCATCGCCTTGGAAGTTTAAATCCTTCGTATTGGTATTAAAACTGGAGATGTTGAAGGAGAATGACTTAACATTTTTTAGTATTAACAGCAACAGAAAGATGTAAATGAGAAGTGAGGGTAAAGTTTGTGTTTGATGGTGCGAAAATGGTTTGAAGAAAGCCATGGTTGCAAGGCCTGCACAGAAAGGAAAGCAGGAAGGAAGATGTATGCTTATTTGGATGGAGAGGCCTAGGCAGTTCAACTATATGGTTGTCCTGTTTCAAGACTAGGTTTTATTAACCAAGTCAATTTCATCAAAGGATATTCTTCTCAGCTGTTCTCACTCAAATACTCTACATATACACACACTGCATTCTGATCATATTTGTTTTACCATAAGATATCATTCTTGAAGTGTACTTATTAATTACACGCATCATGTGATTAGCTAATATGATCATAAAATACGCGTATCGTGACGGTTGAGTTGCAGGATTTTAGTGTTTTGTCTGTACATTTGGCGGGGAATGTGGAAGCAGATGTTACTAATTAATTTAACCATTGTGATGTTTGGTCGGCTTGCTGGTATGCTGAGGTATCTAAGATGATAGCTGCTTTTTTTCTTTTTCTTTTTCTTTTTTCCACTTATTGCTCAGGATTAAATTATTTATGGTTTCCAGGAATATGACTCTGTATCTTTCATTCTGACTTTTTCAATTGCTCTATCTACCCCAACTCAACAAAACATTAAACACAATAATCTGTTTTCTTACGTTAATTTAAACTATGCATTACATCAGGCTTGGAGAACAGCTGAGAATTAAAGTAATGTAAGAATGTGACAAAATAACAGGACAAAATTGTGTTTTGATATTTTCTTCCACACCTCAAGAACAACGCCGGCCGCCGTCCTAATTGTGTATTTTCGAAGAGGCTGGATAGGATGGTTGAATTCTCGAAGAAAACAAAACCATCTCCACCTTAGCCTGCCGAATAAGAAAAGATTTTAGAAACAAGGGTCAGAGTGGTCATGTATCCCACAAATCAAATACTTTTCTTTTGGCTGTTTCAAAATTCTTTCAAATGGTAATATATATATTTTATACTAAATTTGGCTTTTCCACCTTCAAACTAATTTTTTCTTACCTGCAACTTATTGTCTTATTTTTCTGCAAATAAAACCCAACTTTTATAAGTAAAACCCGATTACTATGATTTAATTAAGCGAGTTACCTAATTAAATTTAAAATATGATTTATTACAAATTTGACTAATCACATATTAATTCTTTTAAATTTCAAAATATTTGGCACTTCTCTCTTAAGAACCTTGTTACCCCATTATATTTGCATGTCTTTTATTTCTGGTCGATTGTATCACTACCCAAGATTCCATCTACAAGGAGATGGGTGAGCTGCAAGTGTTGGATCTTCTGCTTTGTATGACCTAGTCCTAAGTACTATTAGGACTTTAGGAGGATTTTGGAATCAAAACGAGAGTACAAGAGAGTCACCAAAAGGATTGAGCAAGGGCGAGAGAGTAAATAAGACCTAGGATTTAGAAAAGAGCTAAGGGGTTCATCTTGTAACCAAAATTGTTCTCTTCGGACTAGTGAAATTTGTAAGGTTGATTACAAATGGCATTGGCACAAACTGCCGAATCTCGTCAAATTCTTGTATTCTTGTTAATTTTGTTTGTTTGTTTGTGTGGGGTGCTTGTTTATCACTTTTGCCGATTTGTTTGTGTGTGTTCATCGTAGTCCGTAAAGATAATGCGATCTTATCACTTTTGTACAGCACAGAGAACCATCTACAGTATGAAAATTAAATGTAGATGAGTTACAATGATAACAGCTTGTCATAGGCATGATAATCACTGATTAGTAATGAGATGGAGTAGCATAAATGTAGTTATAACAAAAATCAATTTGTTCCATAGGTCAGCGGTAGAGCATTTTAACTGTAGATCAAGAGGTCGCCGGTTCAAACCAATTAGGCCCTTTCCTTTGGTTTTTTTTTAAAAATGATATAACTTAGAGAGATATTTTATTTAATTATCTGTAACACCCCGATCCCAAATTTAACCCTTATTTAATTATTTAATTATTTAAGGGCATTTTGGTCATATTTTTAACCGGAGAGAGTTTGGGGCAGTGACTAGTATTTTTGGATAGGTCGTACTGAGACGAGTTCATAGACACGTAGTGGGCTCGAATCGGAGTTGTAACGAGAGAGATATGGTCAAAAGAAGCCTAGTGGCATAATCCTAAATATTTCGAAATGGGATTTTTTTTATAAAACTCAGATTTCTCTCTCTCTCTCTCTCTCTCTCTCTCTCTCTCGCGACCTCTCTCTCTCTCTCTCTCCTTGTAATTCCGGCCACCGGCCACGGCTGTGGACGGGGCCGGTACCAAAATGACTGGGGCGTCGTCCTCTTCCAGCCCCAGCCGTCTCCCGCCTCCAGCCGCCGCGGTTTCGCCGAAAAATGGAGAAGAAGCGGCCGGCATCGTCCGATCTTCGCCGCCATCGATCTCCCTCCTCCGGCCACTGATTCCGACAAGCAAGGTATGGTTTCTCACCTACTTTTCATGCTCTAGCTGATGGTTGGGTAGGATTGGATCGATTCTTAGCGTAGCCAACTCGATTTTCGAATTGAAAATCGGTCGAACTTCGGCCTCCGTGATCGGCCATTTTCGGCCACTTTTTGGGGTAGGTCCAAGAACAAAAGTGGCTCCAAATAGGGTGTTATACCTAGGGTAGGAGTTTGGAGCCGTGGTTTTGAGATTTTCCGGCGAAGCGTTATCGCTTTGGGCACCCACGCCCTGCCGGCGAGTGCGGCGGCGCGTGGGCACTATAGAAAAAGTAGCACTGTGTTTCGATGAGATCCTTAGGTTGTCACGAGTGCGTAGAATTTCGCGGATCTCAATTCGGACGTCGTTTGACTATCGAACGGATATTCGCATATTGCGCGTTATCCGGGTTCGATAGGTTGGGACCGTTGGATGGACCCAAATTTAATATATGTTAATCTAGGTAATTCTAGGATCGTGTAGGAATTCACGGATTGTGAATCGGAGCCCCGGATGTTCCGAATAATAATTTTAAAGTTTATATTTTATATTAACCGTCAGATCGTGCAATCGTGAGCAATCCGACCGTCCGATCTGAACCAAACTTGCAGGACAAGTGTCCTATACCTGGTAGAACCCATAGGGACTTTCGGATCGGAAATTGGAGGTCGTGGGTTCCGCAGGTTCGTTTGACCAAGATTAGAGTAGTTTGACCCTTGGTTGACCGTGAGTCTCCCGGAGTAATCTCACCTTTCTAGGGGAGATTATCGGGTGCTAGACTATTGTGGAGGGTTACACAATATTAGAATTAATATATATAATTAGAATTATAATATGTTTGTACAAGGGTACAAAAGAGTCTAGAATGTCAGTTTGGAGTGCTATACGCACTACCTTAGGTACCTCCCCGGATTTTGGTTTCATTACAAGTACCACCAACTGAAAGTTAGGTCCCACGTGGCGTAGGTTATCCGGCGTGTGGACAGGCCTCATACGTGGCGTTGGTTGTACCAGCGTATGGGGAGGATTGTAATATGATGTTCAGGTCTCACGTGGCGTAGGTTATCCGGCATTGAGACAGGCCCCATACGTGGCGTTGGTTGTACCGACGTATGGGGAGATTATGTGATATTGTGTTGAGGTCGCACGTGACGTAGGTTATCCGGCGTGTCGACAGACCCTATACGTGGCGTTGGTTGTACCGGCGTATGGGGAGATATGTGATATGATGTGCAAGTCTCGCGTGGCGTAGGTTATCCGGCGTTGAGACAGACCCCATACGTGGCGTTGGTTGTATCGGCGTATGGGGAGATATAATGATAGTATGGCATGGTCGCACGTGACGTAGGTTATCCGGCGTGTTGACAGGCCCCATAAGTGGCGTTGGTTGTACCGGCGTATGGGGAGATTATATGAAATACAGATAAATGAAATAAGGTATCACCTAAGTGTGGATTTGGGTTTTAAGGAAGAACTACGTGTGGCTTGATCCCTCAAGGAGGGTACGTAGGCAGCCTAAGGTTATTAGGTGCAGCCGCAGACTAAATGTTAGTCAAAACTTGTATTTGAATTCTTTAATAGTTGGTTGAGAATTATTGGAAG
The DNA here is from genome assembly GCF_000346465.2 of Prunus persica. Classification (NCBI taxonomy): domain Eukaryota; kingdom Viridiplantae; phylum Streptophyta; class Magnoliopsida; order Rosales; family Rosaceae; genus Prunus; species Prunus persica. Next base: position 21,706,192 of record NC_034014.1, read on the forward strand.
GCCGAATGCCATTTATGTGAATTTGCATGAAATTTGCCAGTTGCGAATATTAAATGCATTTTTATGCAGGTTGAAATTTTGGAAAATGTCCAAATTATAGGGGAGACTCTGCCGAAATTTCGGCAGGAAGTCTCGGTCTTTAGTAATTGGGCCTGGCATCGGGAGGATGTCGGGAATTCCAAAGGGGTCGCCTCGGGTTATGAAAAATTCGGGGCGGGTCCTTTCATTATCATTGATGTTGAATAGTCTCTGCTTTATAGCTCCAAATCTATATCGAAGGTTGACAACTAGAGCTAATTCCTTGCATGCGTGGGTCAATAGATGACAACTATATCATGGCGACGCCGGCTTCTATGTCACAAAATAAAAAAAAAACAAAAAAAACAAAAAAAAGAATTCAGAGGGAAAATGAAGCGAATGAGAGGAAATGGGATGCATGGAGAAGAAAATGGTTGAAGTAGGAAGGGTAACCGCTGCCCCCAGCTAGGGATTTTTCTTTAGGGTTTTCTCAGAGAGCAAACGAAGGGGGGATGAGACTAGTCATTATCTTATTAGTATAAGGAATCATGACATGTATGCTTACACGCAATGAAGTATGAGAAAGAAAGGGAATAATTCTAATTTTTGACTACCCTCATGTTTACTAACACATTAGGAATGAAAAAATAATGTGGGTCGTACCTTAAAATTTGTAATCACACACCCTCAAAATAAGGAATCAAAACAACTAAGGGGTAGTTGATCCACTTCCCATTCTTATTCTCCCTTACTGCCTTCCAAAGATACCCTTACAACTTTACAATTCTCATTTATGTGATGATTTCATATGGTTAATAAACAACTTAATGGAAATTACTTCTTCCCATACCAATTCCTTACTTCCCCCTTTATTACGAGAAATTATATAATAGTATGGCCACTGATAAGTGCATAATTGTATTTCATTTTGTACCCTTCTAACTTATGATTTGGTTATGTTTTTTTAGTTAAACTTGTGCTTTTAATCCTCTTTTATCTTTGTTTCAGTGTATTAAGCTTTAGGACTTATGTAATGCATTTTGGAGTCAAGTGAGCTCAAAAATGTGTCTACAGATCAGTCAAATTTAGGGATTGGACTGTATGTGCTCAGGAAGAACCAGCTAATGAGCCTTACACCTTTAGAAAGATATGGGAGTTTAGTTTCTGGAGCATTTTAGTATTCATGATTCCAAGTCTTCTAGAAGAAGTTATGAAAGTTTTGACCAGCCTAAGGTGAATTTTGAAAGCATCTGCATTACTGTGCCAAAAAAGACGTTTGAAGGCCTTTCTAATTTTGCCTTGCAATGGGCTACATATGGTTAGAAAGATACGACAAAGAGCTTGAAGGTTCATATTTTTCCAGAATTTATTGAGAAGAGGAACGAGCCCAAAGTCGAGCTACAAGCAAACTGTAGTGCATTGTCATACATGCCCAGTTGACTGCAATAGAAGCTGTTGCCGAAAGTGCTTCTGCTTACTAAGATGGGTCACTTAGCGGTAAAAGTAGGAATGATTCCGTGGATGAGCTAATTATTTTTGGTGGGGAAGTTAGGTAAAGTTGGTGAAATGGGTGTTGTAGGTAGATGAATTACTCAAATCATATTTTTACTTCCCTTAGGCCTATAAATAGTGAGATTCTCCAAACTTACAAACACACTCCAAGGAGGGAGCTCTCAAACATCTCTATAGAGCTCCTCTCCCTTCTCTCCCTCAAATTCTCTTAGTTTTTCTTTTAAGTTCTCAATTGTTGTAACAAAACCCTTTTGCTAAATTTTCCTTTATGTTTTTCTTAGTTGTACTTTATTTTTCGTTATCATGTAATTTCTTATTTTAAATTTTCAAGTTTGATTAGTTTCCAAGTTTCAATTACGGTTTTTGTTCTTACTCATTATACTTATAAGTTAATGTGCTTGTTTGAATGATTGATCACCATTAAAACTTCTATGTTAGCTATCTTGGTTGGAATTAAGAGTAGACACCATATGCCTTAATTTGAATTGAACTTTGAATAGGAAGAGTATATATGGACATTCGACAACATAGATTAGATACATGCTTGGTTGTTTAAAACATTCTTCTATGCTTAATGGATTTTTAATGCTTAATTTAGGTTCGAAAATAAGGATCTAATTAGGGAATTATGAATACTAGGTTAGGATCAGACATCATGGCTTAATCACACTTTAACTAAAATCAATCAGTAAATTTGAATTGAACTTGTTAACTGATTTGCTTGAGTTAGTTCTTTTCTTTTCTTCCTTGTTTTTCTGTTTTGTGCAGGGAATCAAATTGAATCAATATTACAGTCTCTCATTTCTTACTACAATCTCTCAATTCTTGTAGGTCATGCTTGATTTTTTTTAAAATGACACATGACATATTTTGAGTAGAAATATCACCATCGTATTACAGTCTCTCACTTCTGACTTCACTAATTCCCAGAAAGTAAACATGACCTCGGCTTGCAAAGAGATTTTTGTTTTTTGTTTTTTTTAGCCAGAAACGATAACTTGATATTAATCATCAAAATCAATGTTTACATCCTTCTGACGTGATAGAAGCATCCAAAGCAGAGGCAAAGAGTCCAGATTACATGCACTAGAAAACTTAGAAGCATAATTGGCCTTCAAATGAGTAGCTTTTACAAGTGCGAGGAACGAAAGAAAAATAAAATAGAAATGAACTGCTGAATTCAGATTCGAATGTCATAAAAAATCCCTTCCACACGCTGGCATCATCAGGACTGCTGCCCTTTCTGAGAGGATCGATCAAAACCTTTTAATCAGACTCCAGCGCAACCTGTTGCCAACCTTGCTTGCAGGGGAAATTAGAAGCATGCCGATCACTGATCTGAAATGAATTGGAGAAGCATAATTATTTCAAATACAATGGGAAGATGCTAAATTATAATGGCAGGTTTACTTATAAGTTACAAGTAATGGAAATAAGGAAAAATAAAATTTTTTGTTTTCATATTTTTATACAAGTGATATTATAATTTAATCTAATCTAAACTACGAGAAAGAGAATTCGAACTCAAGTGCAGAGTAGAAAGAGTACATCTGATCTAGTCAACTTGACTAATCACATATATCCATATAATATTTTGCTTTACATAACACACAATGCAAAAATTTCTAGGGTTGGCGGCAAGCAATATTAAATTAAATCAACCTATAGGCCCCTTTGCTGCCGACCCTGCCCTATGAACTATGACTCAAGGGCATGTAATATAAATTGGTAAAACCACTTAAACATAAACTATTAAGTTCTAAATCTAGTCCGTTCCCAGCAACGTGTGGGTCGATGCATCCAACAGATTACTGGCATATTCTAAGTATTAAACCTTGGCAGTTGTTCTATATATACATTAGGCCAAAACCTTGACAGGATAACCTCTTTCTCTGGTTTATTTTAGACAAATAGTAAAGCAGTTATTTTTTAACATCTTTTTCAGTAGTATATAATTTTTTTGAAAGATCTTAGGTTTCAGTGACCAGTGTTGAGTGTTCAATAAAATAAAATAAACTAATTATAATATGAAAAAAAATAATTAAATTCTGAATCAGCAAATAACTCATGAGAGAGTAAGGAGTGTGACTAGGTAATTATAATATCAAACCCCAAAAGAGGGTAATATTATAATATATTACTGTGACTTGAAAACCTAACTTCTATATTACAAAGAAGATTAAGTGCTAACTAGATATCAAGAATATATATAATTATATAATTATTCTCTGATCCTGATGTCCGTATATTATTATCGTGCGGATGTCATTGTAAACAAGAAGGAAAGCAGGGAGGGATAATAGAAAATATATGACGTTCGCATGATAATAATGTCTGGACATCTACATAGGAGAATTTCTGTATATATATATATATATAGAGCTTCCGTTGAGAGATTCCTCAAATAATCTTATTTGAAGGACATAGGGCCCATTTTGCATCTAATCCAAACTCAAAACTTGCTCAACCAAAGGGGCAAACTCTTCGTGGGAGGTCCAGAAATTAAAAATTTTGAAGGGCTTCTTCCTTGTGACCAACTTTTGCTTGTCTATTTTGCAGATATTCATTCAAATATCATCTCCACAAAAAATCACTTGAATCCGATATCATTTGACCACTCAATTAAATTATCGAAATTTAAGTATTTTTTTGAATCACCGTATTCATTGATTTTGTTGGTCTCAATTAGATGCCTTAATGATTTTCAATTTACATAATGTTTTGCAAGGATGATCCATGAATGAAAAATTGAAAAATTGATGGTTTGGATCGTTGAAAAAATTTCATAGGCAAAACAAAAAATCAACTGTTTTCAGTTGTTGCTGATCCACATGGTTTCTTTAATTGTTAACAAATATGCTACACGCAATATCAATTTCCTGCAGCTATAAACATGATTTGATAGATTTAAAACAAAAGAAGCTAGCAACAGAAATTAAAAGTTCAATTTGACAAACTATAAATTTGAAAAGGAAATTGATCAACATGATGACCACTCTCTTGAATTCCCTCTGCGAGTTTTACTCTACGTCCTTTGGTTCTTGGACAAGAAACGAATGACTAAGTAAAACAAAATCCTATATAGAACAGTCATGCCCAACATTATGAACACCTTCTCCCACTTCTTTGATCCAGAAAGAGTGTGGGGTTTGCCATAACTGATGCGTAGACCTTCCAAGATGTTGAAACCAGTTATGTTGGTGCCATCGGTGTTGTTTCCGAACGTGTCGTTGGTTTGATATTGGTTGATAATAAGCCCTTCGTATGGATATGTCATGGTGGAGACATGGTTCATCCATTTCCAACCTTGGGGGATGTCATGGCTGTTCAAGAAGTAGCCACAGAACAAGAAGAAGAGGGCAGTGAAGGCAATGACTGCGGCGTAGCCCAAGATGTAATTAGGCACAACTGAGCTGACAAATACCACAAATGAATTGGTGGAGAGAAGAGAGACATAGAGAACCACCAAGAAGTATAGGAAGGGTCCTCTAAGCCCCAAAGCAAACCAAACAATGCCTGCATAGACACTTGCTTGCAATGCAAGAAAGGGGAGGTATGTGATTAGGCCTGCAATTGTGTATGAGGAGGCTCTGTAGGCATTGTGGGCAGTCTCGCGGACGAAGATGAAGCGCTCTTGGATGAAGGCGGGTACAGCATCATTGGATGAGAAGAAGAAAAGGCAGACAGTGAAGATGAAGAAACTGAGGCGATTAGTGATGCCTTGACTGTTTTGTGGTGGGTTTTTGAACATGGTGGCCATCAAGAATCCCATGAATGTGAGGACCACTAGTCTTGAGAGGAAGAGCTCAGGCGTGCGCCTGATGTTGATGAAGTTTCGCCTCATTAGGATCCAAGTCTCGGGGAAGAAGGAGTTGGCGAATTTGGGGCCAAGGTGGTGGTATGATTTGGTGTTTGGACCAATATCTGGGGTCAGATAATCATTTTCATTCACCGTGTAGTCACTGCTGTGGGGTGTTGGTGTGCTTGGAAGAATCTCACTTGAATAGTTGTAGCCAGGGGATGCACTGCAAAAGAGTACCATGTCATTTTGTTTAATCATAAGAGCTCTGATACCATGTTAGATAACTATCAGACCCCGAAACTCAATTGATCAGTTAAGGAATAAATCAAAATATATATATATATATATAAATATATCATTGGATTATGATTATTATTTACCTCATGGGGCTTTGCATCTTTTGGTCTGCGCGTTGCCTTGAAGGGGTAAAGCTGTGCAGTTTTTGCATAACTCCACTACGGGTAGGAGTCCATGACCTTGAATTAGTATTATAAGGACTTCTCACACTGTGATCAAAATCATTGGTTATATGTGTGCTGGTTTGTAACGGCAAGCGCTTTCCAGACCTTCCTTTGTCCTCATGGCCTTCACCACGATGCCCATGCCCACCATGGCGCGGTGGTGTGGGGGTTGGGAGAATAGTCGCAAATGAGATGTCCCCGTCAACTAAGAGAGGGGGTTTTATACCAGTATGTGCAAATTCGGCTAGTGCCTCGACCCCAAGTTCAGACTGATCATATTGCTGAATCACGTCAATGAGGTACTCAATAGGACTCTCTTCCTTGTGTACTTTGCGCCCCATTCGACCAAGGTGGATGGCCACATCTTTTGGTGATCCTTGGTACATGAGCTGCCCTCGAGCTAGGATGATCAGATGGTCCAGAAGCAATTGAATTCTGGATGAGGGTTGGTGAATGGTGAGGATCACAGTGCTTCCAGCACGTGCAATGTGGTGCACCTTTTCAATGACACTATGAGCACTGGTGGAGTCTAGGCCGGAAGTTGGTTCGTCAAGGAAGAGGAGTGATGGTCCATGGATGATGTCCACACCAATCGAAACTCTGCGACGCTCTCCACCGGACACTCCTCGGCTTCCCTCATCGCCTATGATGGTGTTTCGAGCAGACTGCAAAAAACAGAATGAAAAATATATATATATATATATATATCATATGTATTACTTTAGTAGATGAAAGTGGCCATTTGAAGGTAAAGAAATACGTTCAAATTACATATGCGCAAAAATAATATGTATAGAATTAAGGAAGAACTCTTAATCATGTTGATTCTTGACTGAACGGTATGTATGGCTCTATATATATATATAACAGTCTCACATAATGTTACACCGTTAGATTGCCAATTCGAACTATTAATATTCAAGCGGATTCTTGTTAAAATATGCCATCTAGATTGACATATAACAAGCCGGCAACAAAACATTACTAATATACATAGTTCATACAAATATATCCACATATATAGAACCAATATATATACATGGATAGAATATAAATCACTTACAGATAATCCAAGCTGTTGAATCAGCTTTTCGACTCGCTGCTTTTTATCAGTAACTGAAACTGGACCCAACCTCAAATCAGCAGCAAACATGAAAGTCTCATAAACTGTAAGAGCTGGAAACAGCCTATCATCCTGCATAATGTAAGCTGAAGTCCTTTTAATCAAGCTTGGGTTCATTTCCTTGCCATCCATGGACACTTTGCCCTGAAGACTCCCACTTGCTATTCTCCCTGCCAATCCATCCAAGAAGGTAGACTTCCCAGCTCCACTAGGACCCATCACAGCTGTGATGCACCCTTTTGGTGCAAACCCTGTGATCTTGTGCAATAAGTCCACCTCATGCTTGAACCATTTCCCCTCCTCATTCTTGCTTTTCTTTGTCACGGTGTACGTAAGGGCGGAAAATTCAAGCCCCCCTGTGAAAATCGCCGGCTTCCCTATGTCAATCACCGTGTCACGCCGACGATCATTGCTACGAGCCATACCAAAATATCAAAGTAACTAGTGATATGGGATGTTTGTCCCCAAAGTTGATGTGCGCATACAGAGGGAAAGGTTGGGGTACTTAAAGTTTTTCCTTTTTGGTTTTCTTTTTTATTCTGTTAGGGGTCTCCAAAGTTCAGGGTGAAGTACAGATGGGGAATTAAAAGAGACAAGAACTTGAACATAAAGGGCTCCTACAGCTGGTGTATGGCACATTAAGGAGTGAATTCCAAAGTTAAGAGGAGGCTGTCCTCTTTGATAAATCCGTTTTTACTCAGTTTCAATCGAAAAGTAGGAAGAAAATGCATTCCTTGCTTTTCATCGTTTGGTTTTGGCATTAGTGTTTGTAGAGTAATGCAAGTGTATGACAAAATTGTGCTTTGGTATTTTGTCGATGTGTATTTTAGAAGAGACTATTGTATGGTTAAATTCTCATAGAAAACCAAACCATCTTCTTCCCAGCCTGCCGAATTAGAAATGATTTGAGAAGCAAGGGTCAAGGTGGCCATATTTCCCACATTTCTTTTGGCCGTACATATCAAAACACTTGAGAATTTTTACGGCTGTTCCAAATTCTTTCTTAATGATTATATAGACTTTTTTTCAACTTTTACACCTATAGAAAATACTCATATAGCGTGTTTACTAATCGTAATCGAAATCAAAATAAGGAGTTGGACTCCGATTACAAATTACTTGTGTGTTTACTTCATATCAAGGAATTAAGATGTAAGCTGTTGCCCACACAAAATCAAGAATTCAACTCATGATTTTTAAGGAATTGTATTCTTCGGCGAGAGGTGATATTATGATTCCTAGAAAACCAACTCATCAGGAATTCATATTTTTCTACCCATTGTATCCTCACCTACCCCGATTACAGATAGTTTAATAAACAACTTCAATAGAATTCGGATTGTGACTCCTCCTCACCAAATTATAGATTAGTAAACATGTCAATAATATTGTGAATATGCCCAAAAGCTCTTATTTTGGGTTAATCATTTTATTAGTCCCTGAACTTAGACCCAATTTTCATTTGAGTCCCTCAATTTTCAAAATCGTTCCCATGGTACTTTAACTTCACTTTTGTTAGGACAAATGGTCCTGCCGTCAATTTTGTTAACTTTTTTTGTTAAATGTAGGGGCAAAATTGTATTTTTTATATTAAGACCAAAAAAATGAATAAAAAATTATATCTTTAAAATAACAATAAAATCAAATCAAATAAAAAACTAACAAAACAAATAAATAAATAAAATTTGGGGGGAGTAGAAATCAGGATAGAGGGGGACAGAAAGAGAGTTTAATTTTAATTTTTTAGTTTTGAGTTTTTAAATTTTTTATTCATATTTTAATCAATTTAATACAAAAATACCATTTTGCCCCTGCATTTAATAGAAAAGTTAATAAAATTGAAGGCAGGACCATTTGTCCTAACAAAACTGAAATTTAAGGACCACATGAACAATTTTAAAAATTGAGGGACTCAAATGCAAATCGGGTCTAAATTCAGGGACTAATAAAACGATTAACCCCTTACTATTTGTCATATCTATAAAGAAAAAGAAAAAGAAAATTAGGGTAAATTACTCAAATGGTCCTGAAACTTATACTCGATTTACATTTTAGTCTCTCAATTAAATTATTCGTTCAAATGGTCCATAAACTCTATATTATTCCCTCCATTGGTCTTATTGTTACATTCTATAATACTTTCGTTAAATATGAGGGCAAATTGATCATTATTTGCCCTAAAATTAGGTTAAATCTAACAGAAAATTAGACAATAGGACCACTGGAGCGAATAATATAGAGTTGATGGATCATTTGAACGAATAATTTAGTTTATGGACCAAAATGTAAATCAGGTATAAATTTGAGGACCATTTGAGTAATTTACCCAAGAAAATTATAACATTACCTTGAAAGGTGTGGTTTCCATAGGCACCTTTGTGACATGGCGTGGAGGGCATGCTCATAGATGTATTGTATTGATGAAATTCAAAGAAATAGCAACATTTGATTTTTTTAAACACTTGAGGGGTTTTGAACATTATTTGAGTAGGTGAAAACGTCCGGAATAAAAAGTATACTTCAGAGCACTTCCACCCATTTGTCAGGGCAAGGGGCAAAGGCTATTACTATTCACGTGAATGGTGGCAATCCTTGCAAAAGGCTTGTGGTGTTTCCACCTATTATCATGGCAACCTAAAGGCAACCACTATTCACATGAGATATGATGAGAGGAATTTGTATAGAGTTTTGGTGTGGGAAGTGAAGAATATGACTAAGTATTTATTTAAAAAAATTCTGAAATTTTTAGTTTATTTTAAAAAAAATCGTTGCTGACATCAGCAAGCCCAGGCAACAGTCCAAGCTATTCTTACCTTTAGGCTTGTCCAGACTTATGGAGCCTACCAGCTGCCCTGGCTACATTTGCCCACTAGAAACTACTTCTTGGGCCTAGGCTAGGAAGATCCGCTGGTACTGCTCTTAGGAGAGGCCTTGTTAAATTCTTGTTGGGCCATCTACACAGAGCGCATGGGGTAGGGGTGCAAATTACATCAATCAGACAATGGGCCTGTTAACAAAATCCTAGAAAAGTGGTGAGCTATATGCTTTGGCTTGGGTTGCATGGGTAGATTTGGCAAATTTGCTGGGAGACCTATCCCTTGTGTTCTTAGCAAGGTCTAAAATATCGGGAGTTTTGGAAATATCGGTGGTCTAAAAACACAGATATATCGATGGAAATATCGAGGAAATATCAATATCGATAAAAATTGAATAAAAATCACGGAAATTGCAAGAAAAACTTGAAAATTTTTATTGAAACTTTAGAGGATGTTTACTTAGTCAATTGTCTATTATTTTATCACAACAAATTGGAAGGAAATGCATGGCATGGTGGGTTTGAGTGATTTAAGTTGATTATGCAGCAACCTGACAAACATTGTGACTCTAGAAAATATGTAGTAATTAGTGAAAGAAAGTTAAATACACCATAATTTTTTAGTTATAATAATTTACTTCAATATATTACACTTGATACATATGATAAAATATATGAGCTTAACCAAAAAAACAACGATAAAATATATGAGTAACTTAGTACCACATAGAAAGAATTCCTATTAAAATTCAAACTTAGTATCACATATAATGAACAATATTAAAACTCGAAGTGAATAATAATAAAACTCCATAATATATAACAACAACAAAATACTACTCCATTATAAAATAATAGGGTTAATCGTTTTATTAGTCCTTGAACTTAGATCTGATTTGCATTTAAGTACCTCAATTTTCAAAATGGTTCCCGTGGTCCTTTATCTTCACTTTCGTTAGGACAAATGGTCCTGCCGTCAATTTTGTTAACTTTTTCTGTTAAATGCAGGGACAAAATGGTATTTTTATGTTAAAACTCAAAAAAATAAATAAAAAATTATATCTTTAAAATAACAATGAAAGAAAATCAAATAAAAAACCAACCAAAAAAAAAAAAGGTAAATCAAGTTTTGGGGAGTAGAAATCGGGATAGAAGGGGAGAGTGAGAGTTTAATTTTAATTTTTTATTCATATTTTAATCAATTTTGATACAAAAAATTACCATTTTTCCCCTGCATTTAACAGAAAAGTTAACAAAATTGACGTTAGGATCATTTGTCCTTATGAAACTGAAGTTGACGGACCACAGGAATCATTTAGGAAATTGAGGTACTCAAATGCAAATCAAGTTTAAGTTCAGGGACTAATAAAATGATTAACTCTAAAATAATAAATAACATTAAATATATGCTTAAATTTATTCTTAGGGAATTTTTTTAATATGGAAATTTATCTTAAATAATATTAGCTTGCAGACATTTTTAAAGACCTTATAAATATTACAAGCTGAAGATATATACACAAACTCAACTACAGCGAGTTAGATAAGGCACTGTGGTTGCAAAAATATCTCCCACTCAAAAAAAATATATTATCAACAAAATATCGCTGATAATATCGATATTTAATACTATGCTTCTTAGAAGGGTTTTACTTTAGTAATGGCTAAAGGCATGCTCAAGTCAAGGATATTCTTTAGAGTCTTTTATTTCCAGGACTTGAGTTATGGATTTGTTACTGGTTCACCAAATCAGCATGTACTTGGGGTGTATCGTTCCACTTAAAGATCACCGCATGTCCATTTTTTAAAACTTTCCCTTCTCTCCAAACATGTCCTTCGTTCTCCAAAAAAAAAAAAAAAATGTCCTTCAAGATTTATCGTTTGAATCTTATTTGAGTTTTGTTAACTAGTTTCACAGTAAATCTTATACAGTATGTTCTGATACACATAAACAATCATGTATCTCATATATTAAAAAAAAAAGGCTTAATTGCTACGGTGTCCCTTGAAATATTGGTTAATTCTCACTTTATCCCTTGAAAGTTAAAGTGACTCACTTTATCCCCTTGACCAAAGTTTGATGTTCCACATTGCCCATTAAGTTTGATGACGTGGCAGAGATATTTTAATAATTTTGTGCACTTAGATTTTTTAATTACTTTAAAAAATTAAAATATAAACATAAAATTGAAAATAAAATAGATTTTAGAAAGGAAAAAAAAATATTTAAAAATAACCCAACCC
>NC_034014.1:21718266-21743193 GCF_000346465.2 Prunus persica
TGATCTTTGATACAGAGTTCAACGAATCAACGGCTCTCTTGAAGGCTTGTATAGTACTTGTCGCTTCGCCGGAGCTAACTGATAAGTGGTGTGGGAACATGATAATCTGGAACAGGCATCTTTGGTGAAAGACTTGGGAATGCTGCCTCAAAGTTAAGAGTTTGAATTGCTTGCCTTATGGAAGGCCTCAGATTTTGATCCGGGTGAGCACACCACAGTCCAACAATCATCAAACACTCTACTTGTTTCTCATCATGCTCCAAATCCAGCTTCTCATCCACAGCCAATACAAGCATTCCTTGTCCATAGAGATAGAGACAGAGAGCAGAGCAGTTAATTGGAGGCCAAATTCTTGGTAAGTTACGTTATGAATTTGTCAGGCCAACAATTGCTTATAATTTGGTGATGATCCAGGTTTTCAACCACCGGCATTAATTTATACGTTGAGTAATAGTTCCACTGAAAAGGAGTTTTATGCCTGATTTATAGACAAAGACTTGATAGAGCTTGTCAATGCCTGAATATGATTAAATATTTGCTTGTTTCAAGTTCCAAATGACCCTTCATATACATTTATGGTCCAACGTGCTGCATTACAATGAGCATGTCCGCCTGGTCGAAACTTAATTCAATGGTTTAGGTAAGATACATATATTGTCAGTGGAGGGAGACGTGCCAAAGCAATATATATGAAGACTTCATATCATTGGCCTGCTTCAAAGTGTATAAACAGATAAGTTATCTCTTTTTATGAAGCTGACCTTTAGCTTCAACTAAGGTGAAGCCGTGCCATTCTTGGCTAACAGATGATACCATTATTGAGGGTTGTTTTTCTGCTATTGTGCTGGTGTTGATATTTTATTCATTTAGCAATGAGAAAACGGGATGCGGTCAACTTGCTGTTTATGTTATGGTTTCATATAGTTGAGCTGTTTATTATTATTATTATTATTATTATTATTATTATTATTATTTTATATAAGGGATATTGGTTGAGGGAGGAATCGAACCTAGGATCTCGGGTGCCGATGTAACTGCTCTTAACCAAGATGGTTGAGTTGTTATGTGAAAACTATTATCACACAGCCATATCAGCAGATTCAGCACCTGGCGTTTTTAATCAAGAGAGGTACAAGAGCGGTATAATCAAACCACAGGAAAGAGAGGTACAAGAGCGGTATAATAATGCCCAAATCCACTAAGGAAAGAAAAAATCTGTCGATACTACTAATTGATACATAGCTTTTGGAAATACAAAAGAACCACAAGATAGTCTTCTCGAACACGTTTCCCATGAGGGGCTCTACAAAGCAACTTTGTTATCAGTGTTGAGAGCGAGATCGATGTGTTCTTGTTGGAAAATGTGTCTAGGGGTGATGGGTTTTCATGGAGGAGAGAGTCACAGTGACGGAAGGTGGTGGTGCGTGGGATGATAAGGCATCGGCGCTAGGTTTCTTCGTCTTAAGTTAAGTTTACGTTCTAGATTAGGTAGTAGTAGATCCAGCCATTATTATCAAAGCTATTGGACATCAATGGTAACAGACTTAGAAGGCAACAGTAGATTTTCAATGAAAATTAATAGTGAAAAAAACATACAGAAAAAAGGGATGTCTGCATTTTCTGGTAGAATAGTGGGGGTGAAATGAAATTTTTTTTGCTGCATAATATGAGTTTGTTTGCATTATATGCAGATAAACTTTCATGCCACGTAGTTTCCCTTATTTCTTTACAATAGAATAGATCATCATACAATGAAAGAAAAATGAACTACTTTTTGAGTAATTTCCAAGCTATTTATAGATGCAACCAATCATGTCTCATGGAAAACACTAAGAATGACTTTATATACGAAGTTACAAACTGAGATTGTGTGCAGAGCTCAACGACCTTCTTGAGTGCTTGTAGTTATTAATGGATCACCGGAGCCGAATGATGGTGTAGGTACCTCATACACTGGAACTGGCATCTTTAAGGGAAGATTTGGCAATGCTGCCTCAAAGTTCAGAACTTGATTTGCTTGCCTTATCGACGGCCTTGAACTTTTATCGGGGTGAGCACACCACAGTCCCACAATCATTAAACACTCTACTTGTTTCTCTTCATACTCCAAATGCAGCCTCTCATCCACTGTTAAGAAAAGCTTTCCTTTTCCATAAAGGTCCCAAACCCACTCTATCAGCCCCATTTCGAAATCCTTTCCCATACGATCCATTGACCTTTTTCCGGTAGCTATTTCTAAGGCGACCACACCAAAGCTATAAACATCAGACTCTTTACTAGCTCTACCTGTGCTTATATACTCTGGAGCCAAGTAACCAATTGTTCCAACCAATCGAGTTGTTTGAGGGCCAAGCTCATGGTCCATTAGCCGCGCTAACCCGAAGTCACCAAGCTTGACGTTGAAGCTAGAATCTAGCATGACATTGCTTGATTTTACATCCCTGTGCACCACACATTGCTCCCACCCTTCATGAAGATAAAGCAATGCAGAGGCCAACCCCAGAGATATTTTGTATCTCACAGCCCAAGATAGTACAACAGACCTCTTCCCAAAGAGGTGAATATCAAGGCTACCATTTGGCATGAACTCATAGACAAGAAGGAACTGACCTCCGTCGTGGCACCATCCTATGAGTTGCACTAGATTTCGGTGTCTCAAGCTGCTAATAACCTTCACCTCTGTTATGTACTCCTTTCTTCCCTGCCTAGACCCGCTTGAAATTTTCTTCACCGCGACTGCTATGTCTAAATCGGTTAGGTAGCCTTTGTAAACAGCACCGAATCCTCCTTCACCCAACTTCCTCTCATTAGAGAAATTGTTGGTGGCTGTAACGAGATCGCTATAAGAGAACCTTCTTGGTCCTGCTCCTCTTTCAAGGTCTTCATTGATTGATGTTAAGTTGACTGTCTCTAGTGTTTCCCTCTGCTTTTGCTTCCACTTCCACCTCCTCACAATTAATGCTATAAATACCCCAGCTATCAGAAGAACACCCCCAGAAACTGTTAAACCCACTACTAATGTTTTCTTCTTTGCATTGTTTCCACTACTTTCTTTTCTTTCCAAAGTTGAATTGAATTCCCACGAAAGAATTGTATCCCGCTCTCCATATTTACCAGTGCCAGCGGAAAATCCAATTGTGACCCACTCAGGCAGAATTTCCTTTAGATCAATCTGGTGAAAGAGACTGGTGCTTTCGTTAGGATTCGAGGTAGCTTGGTAGCTCCAATGGACGCTTAAATTTTTAGTTGTTGCATTGTAGGCAATCCATACATCAGTAATATCTCCGCTGTGAATGCTAGCATTCCAAGGGGTGGTGACAGCAGAATAAATTGAGTTGTTGTTAATCCCGACATGCTCATAGTCGGGATCCCATTCAGGGTTCACGAACGAATCAAACTCAACAAGAAAAATTTGATTTCCAGAGAAATCACTGGTTGTGGTGTTGAATAGGCCTAGAAAGCCACCAGCTGAGTTAGGTGGGATTTGAAATCCAACGGGAGCTAGAAAGAAAGCAATACCATGGCCATAAGGGTTTTCACCTGTTGTGTCAATGATGAATGAGAAGTGTGTGCTGAAGTCTGTGAGCTTCCCAGTATCAGGGTCCCAGATAGGCACTCTCTTAGCATAAGTGGCCCAGCCAACACGGCATACGTAAGTACGCCTGTTGATCAGTTCAACTGCACCAACTGAAGCCACTGCATCTCCCTGATAGACTATGTTGTCTGCACTCGATTCGAAGCGGTTTATTTGGAAATTAATCGAACAAGCATAAGGAAGAAGCAAAAGGAAAATGAAGCTATTGATAGGTAGAGATGATAGGTTGTTGAAAGAGATGGCCATGGCCATGGCCTGGACAATAGACTGAGACAAAGAAGGAAACAGAGTAAAAGAGACAGAGGAATAGAAGTGGGAGACCAATTGCTTGGAAGCTTACATGTTGTGGGGCAACAATTTCTAGAGAAAAATATGCTGCAGCTTTAGTGTAAATTGTCAACTCTTAAAATGCATATACAATTCATAATTATGGTACCCATCTCTTGAATGATTGATTAATATTTAATATCTCATCTTTTCCGTACTAGGGTTCATACGTATATTACAACTGCATTACGACAACCATCATTCTGTGCGCTATATATATATATATATATATATATATATAATATACAGAGAGCTTTCATTGAGGGATCCCTTAAATAAGTTTATTTGAGGGACACTCCTTGTAGGCCCCACTCCGGATTGTATTTCACTAATCCAAACCGTCTATTTTGTAGATACTCATTCAAAGATCATCTCTACAAAAAATCAATTGAATCCAATATCATTTGACCACTCAATTAAGTTATTGAAATTTTAGCATTTTCTTGAAGAACCGTGTTCATTGATTTTGTAAGAGACAATTGGATGTCGAAACGGTTTCCGATTTATCCAATTTTTTGTAAGGATGATCTATGAATGAAGACCTAAAAAATAGATGGTTTGGATCATTGGGAAAAAAATTGTAGGGTACCGTAAAGGGCGTCCCTCAAATAAAATTATTTGAGGGATCCCTCAATAGAAGGGGACTGTATATATATATATATATATATGTCCTTGTAGAAGTTAATTAATGAAATTCAACGGTGTGTTAGTGAAGATGGGTTGTTAGTCGTGATGTGAGTGAAGGTTAAATAATGGGGTCTCTGCAAGAAAGTATGTTTAAAACATATTCTCTCTTAATAATAATCAGCCTGAAGTTGACCTTCGACAGGAACAGGAAGGCACCTAAAAAAGAGAGGCAACTGTTGGCTACTAAACAAAGAAATGGAACATTAATATACGTACTTCAATTGAAACATGGTTGTGTTCACATTGTCTCTGCCATTGCCAGCTCCTGTACAGGAAATATGAAAGAAACCTCAAAGTTTATTGACTATTAATAGGACTAACAACCCTAAGGCCATCTCTAGGGCTATATTTAGCCCTTTAATAAATAATTTTATAATAAATAGTGTTAGGATACATTTTAACTGTTTTACGCAGTAAAGGGCTAAATTTAATATTTTAATGGTTTTTAGTATATTATGTAAATTTATTAGTTAATTTAATTAAACTACTATTTATATCCTATTTAAAATACATTTTAGAAGAGAAAAATATTTTGGCATAGGATTTTTGACATCCACGTGTCGGCACGTGATTAACCTTATAGATTTATGATTATATTTTTTCTCGTTCTCAAAGCAACTTAAAAATAATTTCAATGGAAAAAGATATAGTTTGTAAAAGAATGAAGAGATTGTGAGAAATTATGTAAAAGGATGAAATTGAGGAAGGATAATATGTAAAATGATGAAGATGTTGTGAGAAATTATGTAAGAAGATGGAGGTATTTATACAAAAAAAAAATTTAGGAATTTTTTAGAATTTGTTTATGAAAGAAAAATTATTTTTTCGGATTTTTAAATATATATATATATAAAAAACTATATGACATCACCTAACAGCTAGGTGACATCAGCAGGGCCCCATCAAATTATTTAGCCCAAGCCATATTTGGGGAGGGGGGAATAGAAGGATGCATAGGTAAATGCTCTTAACCACTTGAGTTATAAGCCATTGCCATATAATTGAGTTATTATGTGAAAAGAATATTATCACACAGCCATATCAGCATATTCATCACTTGGCGTTCAAATGAAATGTACAACAACTGTAACACCCGACCCAAATTTAAATATTCGTTTAATCAAATTAATTTAATAAATTATGAAATTATAATTTTGCTCTCAGGAGTAGGGTTATTTTGGTCACTTTTTAATCTGGAAGGATTTTAGAAAATTGAATGGCATAATGACGTAGATCGCGTCAAGACGAGTCCGTAGACAAGTAATGGGCTCAAATCGAAGTTGTAACGAAAAAGTTACGATCAAAGGAAGCATAATGGCATAATCGTAAATATTTCAAAGTCGCATTTTTAAAATCTAAAATTCCAAAAACAGCCGGTTTTTCTCAAAACTTCCCGGAGCTCGTTCCGGCGATTCCGGCCACCAATTTCTTCAATCTAGGTATTCTTTTTCATCCTCTCAATGTGTTCTAGCTGATGATTGGATTGAATAGGATCAATTTCTGCATTTTGTAACTCGATTTATGTGACATATATTTCTATATCAACTTGGTTCATGGTTCATTACTATAATCACCACAAGATTGCCCATGATAGCCATTTCCACCAACAGGGTTCTTGGAAAGTGTCTAAATGAGAAGGATTGACAACAACTAGCCAATAAGAAAAAAGATGTTTTCAAAGATTACCTTAGAATCTGCTTAGAGTTGACCTTGAATAGTTTTACATCCTTGAGTAGTTTCAGAGATATATATTTTCCATTAATTCTATCGTAATAGCGGTGAGACAGGCTTTTTTTCTGTCAGTTTGCTAGGGCTTATAGACAAATCCTGTGGAACCAATATAAATTAGAAAATGCAGAATCTCTTCTCTTCTACGTAGTGTACTTGTTTTGAATTAATCCCTAGAGACTTAATTGTGATTAGCAAAGAACTCGACTGCTAGAAAGTTTGTTAGTATGAAAATAGTGTTGTCATTTCCTAGACTCTAGAATAGGTTGAAAATTAGGGTGTGAAGAATTGTTACTAGACGTTTTGGCACAACTCATTCAACCCCATACATCCGAGGCATGACTTGACCGATATGAGAAACTTGACTTCAGGTAAATCATGACATAATCATGCATTCATTATAGGATTCCTAGTTTGAGTTTTTTCACTCAAGTATTTTTATGTTAATCTTATTTTTAATATGATTAAATTTTATTTCTTGAGATTACTTTCCTAGTTGGACTTTATTCTGATTTAAGTTAAAATATTATTTTTCTTCCTTGACTTGAAAAGCACATTTTATTAATACCTAATTGGTCTCTTTCATAAAGATTGTTATCTTGAATAGCAATCCTTGCATAAGCTGACGAATTGAATAGTATTAGTGGTCTCCTTGTTTTTTGACGTTTTTCATTTTGTGCCCATATTAAATCACAACTAATAATCTGATTGAATTGGTTTAATGTGAGTTCATATTGCATCAGGTTAGAAGTCTTAGTTGAATGAGTCTTATAGTTGCATTGAAAGTGTAGTGACATGGGTTTTCTCTCCATGTAGAGAAACTGGCTTTGAATAAAAAGGATTGTTGTTCCTTTTCATTTGGGGCTTTTCAACGCATGAATTTTTGAACATATCGAATCTGTTTTCGAGAAAAGCTGTTGTGCTTATTTTTGTGATAAGTCATCAAGTGTTTCATGTTTACTTGGTGATTTATCAAATCCTTTCATCATTCATATTGCATTCATATGCATGTCGGTGACTCATACGGTTGAGGGCACCAAGACCGTGGTGGCAGTTTTCCTCCGGCGAGTTTGAAGCAATCGTGACCAGTATTGCGTTCAGCATAAGGAGTGTCGAAGATCATCCTTTGATAGAAGTTGAGTTATGAAAAAATCGATAAACATTATCTAGAATGTGTCTAGGATAAGTGTGTGAGTACTTCTTGTAATCATCATTCTATAGTGGATTTGAATTGGACTGAGGAGTCCCGTGGATTTTTCCCAGAGGTGGGGTTTTACCACGTAAAATAATTCTCTGCGTATTTCTTTTATTTTATGCCTAACACATTTTAGGATTAATAAGCCATATCAATCCTGCTACCGAAGTTTATTTTTATTTATTTGATTATAATCTTAAATTGGCCTATTCAAAGTTGCTTTAGTACCTGAAAATTCTCAACATTCCACTTCTTTTGACTCAGCCTAATTGCACGCTGTATGAAAATTTTCATTCTGATTTCAAGGCCAGGCAATCATTGGCCGACAGAGGGAGGGGCAACTGGGGTTTATCAGCCCCACTCAACAAAATAGTCTTTATTAATTTGTCCTAACAAATCGGTTTATCTATTGATTTGTTTCTTAAAGTGTAAGTAAATGCTCGACTAAATGTCTCAAAGAGGTTAAGGTAGGCAATTAGTTATATTTTTCTGCTTCCACAAAGTAAAATTCCTGAATTCGTCGTTGCAAGCAAGTGCCCAAAATATTCATGCCTCTATTTCTCATCTAGATTTAGCCACCATGAAATCAGATTTTTTTTTTTTTTTCCGGAACCATGAAATCAGATGTTCACCTAAATAAATTATAATTTCATGATCAAATAGAGACAAGCTAAAAATTTTAAATGATGTTGGCACATTGATTCCCCGTCATTTTAGTCAACCAAATTAACAACATGAACGTAGACATCCTAGACCTTGAGACTTTGACCAGTTCCATATCCGTAGTACGGGCTTTCCAAGTATTTGCAAGCTCCAACCACGATTCTCAAATGCTACCCAATGTTTTGGACCAGGCTTCTTTCCTACGAGGACAAAAGGCGACCCGAAAAGAAATTCGAAAGAAATTGAAACCTCTGGTAACAAAAGGACCACTAGACAACCATCTTATTTGGAAGTTAAAATCTACCATGTCTCCAACCGTCGAAAGTAAAGCAAACCCAGCTGAAGAACAAGACGAAATCAATGCAAGTGTGGGGAGAAATTTGCCTTAAGGATTAAGCCCAACTTGGTTCGTTACAATAGGCCCAAGATTCATTGCAAATTAAACAGGGCTCTGAAAAAGAAAAACGAGGTAGTTGGTATTTTGTGAAAGTTAGAAGCAGGGGGAGAAATGTGTCATTTGTGTTTGAACCTGGGACAATTGATTTACAGTCAAATGTTTTTACTACTGAGCTATGGACTCATTGGCAAGGTAGTTGGTATTTTAGCATCACACATTTTGATAAGATGCTTACTGATAATATTGCATGTTTGGTTAGCTGGACAGGATTCATAATCATAGTCAAATGTTTAGTGGCTTAAAAACAACTTGAATTGGATTCTACTAGGTTATGTAATAGCATATTTCTGTTAATTCACCCATTTTAATCATATGTAGTACGAAACACATCATCGAATTAATGTTATTGTCTCCAATCCAATATAATCCAATGCGATCCAATTCTACCCACATAATCCAATCTAATCTAAATTTCCATCACCAAACATGAACACTAAGAAAACGAAGAAAGACTTGATCTAATAAAGGGCTAGGTTAAAGTGTCAAGGACCAACAGGGAAAGAACAAAAGCACAAAATAATTCACCCCCCTTCGAGTTTCCACCCTAATATATTTCCAGTTCCAGTTCCAGTGTAAAACTTCCACCCTTCTCGAGTCTTGAAAGTCTCCTGTCAGAAATTACTTGAAGTGCAAAAGAATTGGTGTTTTCAGTCCACCGAGCAAGTGGGCTTAGAGAATCAAAAGGGGCATACCTCTCCTCCAAAAAAAAGGAGCCATATCTGACTTTCATTGGGCGGAGAAAATTGAAAGTTATGATAAAGTTCATGTGCTTCTCTTATTAGTTTATGTTTAGCTGTAAACATCGCCAGACTGAAAAGTAGTCATATATTGATTATTGAATGGTGTGATGACTCGGTAAAGCAACATTTTCCTTTGTTGGGATGATAGACTAGTGGCGAATGTCCACAAAATTGCCTTTTTCTCTTGGTCTTTGAACCTATATCATTTGTTGATGATTGACACCTGGCTAACCTGCTAGTTGATGTCATAAAGCTGTGCTTAAATTAACCCAATCTTCGATTTGGGGTTCCTTAATCCCAGGGCCCCAGTAGGATTTACAGCAAGATCGAATCTTATTGGTCTAACAAATCAAATTCACGTGGGGTTCAGCCAATGGGAACTTGTGTTTAGAGACAGTCACCAAACCATAATGATTAACTAGGCCTTAGCCACATCCTAATTATAATATATATATATAATTACCCACCTAAAAGAAAAAGTTTAAAATTCATATATACAATCAAAGAATTTTCATTGAGGAACACTCTCATAGAGCTCATTTCGTATTATATATATGTTACTAATTCAAACCATATATTTTATAAATATTCATTCAAAAATTATCTATACAAAAAATTACTTGAATCCGATATCATTTGACTACTCAATTAAATTATTGAAATTTTTTGTACTTTATTAAAGTCTCGTGTTGATTGATTTTGTAGGACACAATTAGATGTCGAAATGGTTTTTCATTTGTCTAATTTTTTGCAAGGATGATCTATGAATGTAGATTTAAAAATTAGATAGTTTGAATCGTTGAAAAAAAAATTCGTAAGAAACCCTAAAGGGTGTGTCCTTCAAATAAAATTATTTGAAAAATTCATCAATATAAAAGGACTATATATACCATACTATGGAGTATTTCTAATTGACATGTATGCCATACATATATAGTGTATATGTTGTCAATAAATATGTCATAGTGGCATGCCGACGTATTGTATCGAATCCGTTTATGGTAGGGTATAATTTTTTTTTTTAATTGTAAATAGGGTTATAAGATATTAATGATTTTACGTGTGCCAAAATTTATGTAAATTCGAT
This sequence comes from Prunus persica, assembly GCF_000346465.2. Taxonomy (NCBI): domain Eukaryota; kingdom Viridiplantae; phylum Streptophyta; class Magnoliopsida; order Rosales; family Rosaceae; genus Prunus; species Prunus persica. Next base: position 21,728,746 of record NC_034014.1, read on the forward strand.
GCACCACTCAAACATGTCATCTGATAGATTACATATGTGTACGTAATAATAAGCAGTGATGATCATGATCAGTTGAGTGTTGTGTGAGAGAGAAAATCTCACGGACACTGCTGCAGCTTGGTTGCTTAGGCGTGTCAATTGGCTAAGCGAATTGCGAATTGATAGAGTTTAAGAGATGTGTAATTACAATTTACAATTGGCTAATCTCGAGACAAAGGCGTGCGAAGAAGACCACTCTAAGGTTGACGGATGCTAATTTTAGCCTTTCGCATGTGAGTTGGTAGCTGAAACTTGCTGCAGGATTTCAACGCTTCAGAGAATTTCTCGTACTCTCGAAGTCCGCAACATATCTACAAAAACTAAATAAGAAAACTCAAACTACTTTTCCTAGCTTTTTCAGTTCAATGAGAGGAAAATGAACCTCAATTATTTTTCAGTTCACAGCCTACCAAAAAGGTGTATACAGATGCCTTTGTGTTTGGCAGTCCCAACTACCAAATATTACAAGTGTTCAGATGCAATGTATTAATAGATTGCATTTTGTTGCTTTTCTGGATTGGCATGGATATATTTTAACCAGTGTTTTGAATAGTGTTGGTATAGTTCGCGCTACACTATCACGCTATTCGTGAAGTGCACAAATAGCTTACGCTATATTAGTGAAATACTCAAATTTGTAAAACGCTATATTAGTTTTTTAGCAATGTCATATTGATCATTTGCAAAACGTGCTCCTCAGTTTGTAATTTATTTTTTTCTTTTTAAGTTTTCGTTTCAGTCCCATACAATCAAAAACCTACCAAAAGTCACATAACCCACTCTGAAAACACGCTTTAAATCATGAGCATATCACCTCTGAAAAATGCCTCTAGCCCTAACCCCCAAATTCTCCACATAATCTAGCAACCCATGAAATTGGAGGCCATTTTCGGAAAAGATTCAAGCTATGTATTGGGCTGTGTTGTAGCACTAATTGAGTAGAAATTGGTGAATGATCTTTGTAAAGATCAACATTTGGATGATTATTTTCTTAATGTTGAGGAGGATGATAAGGGAAGAAGATGAATTTTTATGTGACTGTTTTTGGTGAATTGTGAATTATCTTTGTAAGATCATATGTTTCTTTGGGTTTGATAATCTTGTTGAACAATCCTTTTCTTAAATGCTTGATCATTTCTTTCATAATTATATTTCTATTCCCAAAAGCTTAAGCGACATTATATGGGCATAAATTGCGACGCGTTATATATGCTGATAGAGATTCAAAAACAATCAAACCAATGCCTCTCTCTCTCTCTCTCCAAATTTACCGGCTCTAGATACAACCAAAATCACACACTCATATCATATGTGTCGAGAGACCATGAGGAAGAGGGAAAGAAAATATGCTACAAGTAGAGGGAAAGCATATTTTGGCAAAGGTAATTAGGCGCTCAATTATCCATATATAGCGTATTACTATGTTTCAAGATGAGGATGAATATATAAATGGATCATTTCATCATTTAGTGGAGGAAAATGCTAAAGGCATCACATTCTGACCACATAATTAGTTGTTTATATGAAGTAAATATATGTGGTTATTACAACAATATTAAAAGCCGACTATTGATTAACACATTAATTATCAAATCATATGGTCAAGTGATGTAATGAGATGTGTTGTGATCCTTTTAGCAATTACCCCTTAAACAAACATGATAAGATTAATGTAAATAAACAAACAAGAAAACCAGAAGAGTACGGCAAAAATTAAATTTCCAAACGCGCACTAACAAACATATATATGTGTGGGTGTAATAATTCACATGCATGTGTCGCTGACTTATACGACGGATCACACCATCAAAATACTCAATATAAAGGACATGTATAGTTTCTATATATAGCAAATTTACAAATAATATTATATAATTCATTATTGAGTACTTCAATATACAAAGTACACACCACTAATACAAGTTTAATCTACTCAAAACCCATTTCCCATTGAAAAATGGCTCTTACTTTCATCCCTAAACCACTTTTTGGCTATAAAGCTCTCATCAAGGATGAAAATGTAACACAAGCTTCTTACAACCCACAGATTTGATCAATACCGTAGGTGTTCTTATGGGCTAGCTCCACCTATACCGTGCTTTTCTTCTTAATCCTCTTAATCCTTACGCCAACAATATTGAGATTATTCATCATCACTTTTTATTGCAGAAAACCTTAAGACAAAAAGGAGCTTAAGGGTTATGGGGAGGGGTAAGATTGTGATCCGGCGGATCGATAATTCGACAAGTAGGCAAGTGACTTTCTCAAAGCGTAGAAAGGGTTTGATTAAGAAGGCAAAGGAGTTGGCAATTTTGTGTGATGCAGAAGTAGGACTTATGATCTTCTCAAGCACCGGAAAGCTATTTGAATTTTCAAGCAACAGGTTTGTCCACTATTCTTTCTTTCTCCATATATATATGTTGATCCCGTGGTTCTAGCTTACTCTGTGTGCGTCTCTGGATCATTTGAACCAACAGAAAAAGACCACTCACACTTGAATACATATTTGCAGATTCTTTATATATCTCACTGTTTGTGGAAAAATTTAGGTTAATTAATTCAATGTTATACACGGTTTTATATATTTGTTTACTGCAACATAGTTTGCATGGCCTAGTGATAGAGCTGCATGTTTCTGCATCTAAATAACTTCTTGATGATTAGGGATTATGAATAAATACATATGTTATTAATTTTTATTTTTAAAATATATGTAGCTGATCTCTTAGGATGTCTAGTTTGCCATTTTGAAGTTATGAAGAGATTCACAAAAATTGGAGCTCAACTAGAGATTAGACTACAATGCAAGCAGTTATATAGTATACCACCATTGTGCCACAGTCAAATATATTTATATAGCTCAGAATTTTATCATGGCCTGTCGTGGAATTGTATCGAGCCACCTACACCAACAAGGTGAACTTTGAATATCATCGTAGGCTGCTTAAGAGTTAAGATATGTAAAAAGGGAACAAGTGCTTGAACTAAGTCAAAGGTATAACAAAAACATAATAACAGTAGGCCAAAAAGTAACTCAAAGATAATCGAAAGAACAATATTGACTAGAATATAGTTAAATGTTGTTGAAGTTCCTTAATTATAATAAGTTAGATATAAAAATGGATTGCTTACCAACTTTGAGAGCTTTTATATAACTTTGTTATCTCTTCCCCCAGCCCATCCACTGCAGACCTGAACAGTTAACGTTGGTTCCGGCGCCCTTCATTCTTCAATTTATAGTTGGGTTTTCTTACTTTCATTCAAATATATAACCGAAGATTCATTATCCCATTCAATGATGACTTCTTAACTCAACTCCGGGCAACTTACCAAAGACTTGTCAATGAAAACGTCTTCTATAGTTGGGGCTGGCAATTTTGGTATAACAACATGATAACACTACTACTCGAAAATTATATGAAACATTCATGTTCAAGTGGATGATAATCGTGTTGTCAATCCATTTAGTGTGTATCATGTTCTTGTCATAAGCATGTTGACCTGCCTAACCCGACAATGACACGAAGACATTTGATAATAGATCGTTATATTAGGCTTGGCAACTTGCTTTGTTTAATCGTGTTCATGTCGTGTCGTGTCGTGTCATGTGAAATTATCGTAAACTCAAACCGATCTCGTTAACTTATCGTATCAAAATAAATATATTCAATTTCATTCACAAATTTATGTGTCATGTCTGCTAGTTCATCTTTCTCTTGTTTATAAAATATAAAAAAATTGCAAATAAGATGAAGTATAACATAAATAAATAAATAAAATTATAATACAATAAAAACTTATATATCTACGAAATTATACAACAAATAAAAGAAGCTATAATTCTTTAGGGAGTCATAAATGAAGTTGAAATTTTATCTACGGCTCCTAAACTTATATATCTAGAGCATTATATGTCTAGTTTATTGAGTCATAAATGCTATAATTCTTTTTTTAATTCAAAGTTTAAAATATTCATTAAATAAGACAGCATTAAATTATAGGGAGTCACTAGCAGTTCATTCTCTCTCCTCAGATTTAGAAGCTCCTAGAGGTATTCCTATTTTAATAGATAGATAGAGAGCATGGTTGGAGCTTGGAGGTGGGTATTCTCACTTCCTCCCTAAATTTTATCTTAAAAGGTGGTTTAGGGAGTCCATTGTGGATGCTCTTAAAAATTAAATTTTAATATTACTTATGATCTTTCTCCTTTTTTATTTTTTTTATTTTTTTATATGAGCAATAATGGGGGGAGGGGGATTTCCTCATACACACTGTCAAAGTGCCATAGAGATTTGAATCTGACACCACTAATATGAAAATCAAGGCCATTTCCACTAAGCTAGACCCTGTTGGTCTTTTCTTCTCTTTATAAAAAAATATTACTATTTATGACCTTTCGATTTACTATAAAGGTTAATTAGGTAAAACTTACTCATCATGTTAGGTTTTAAACAGGTTAACCATGACAACCAAAATGTGATTTAATTTTACCTAGTCATAAATGGGTACGTACGTAGGTGTGTCAATTCATCTCATGCTACACGTGTAAATAAATCCTGCCGTGTTTATGTTGACACTAATTATATTGTGTATACCATCTGCACGACAAAAACATAACATACAAACATGAATTGCCAACCATGTAGAGAAAGCACCCTTTCTGTTGGTGCTTTTGTTGAAAGCACATAAGATGTTTATATAAATCTATATACATCCTATAAATGCATTTGGAAGTCCTTCCTAAGAACACTTCTATAGTGTTTCTTTATAAAGCACTAAAAAGTGGTTCTATAACTGAAGAAACACTTTTAGCTAGCTAGCTAATTCTGCCGAATACAATGAAAAGTGTACTTTTGGTCATTTGAATTAATGCATTTTCATATTACTAATTATAGAAGCATTCTCAAGCAAACGTGAATTAGGTCAATTGATCAGGATAGTGAGTTCACCCACTTGCACTCAAGTTCGAATCCCCCTCCTCATAAGCAGCTTTAAACGTTTTGTATCACATTTATTGATCATAGTAGTATAGACTGAAGTAGATGTGACCAATTTGTATAGATAGGTGTCATGCAAGTAAAACTCACCTGTATAAAACATATATATTGTAGTAGTGAGTTACATCATTTGAATTCCAAGCCATTTGTTTTCTGTCATCATGACTCAACGTTGCAAAATAGAATTTGAGAATTGAGGCATCATTTAAGTTCATTTTTATTGTGCTGCCTATACAGAACTTCAAGGGCATTAATTTGTCTTTCTCATAGAGTGTTATTCTTTATGGCTTTGACGACCATTATATCCTCTTTTCCAAAAAGTCCTCATCAGGACAATCTGACCACTTCATGTCCTTCCCCCAGCATGAAATCAGTGATAGAGAAATACAACAAATCAAAGGAGGGGCAGCAACAACTGCTTAACCAAGCATCAGAAATGAAGGTCTTTCCATCTACCTCTCTCTAATTTAATTCTTCTGCATTATTCAAGCATGTTGTTGTTTACATTGAAGTTTATTGTTTCATCATGTTTGACCTTGAAATAAAACAATAGTAATGCTAATAATTCCACATTGCAAGAGTCAGATTTCTTTTTATTTCTTCCCAGCTTTATTTGAGTATAAAATAGATATCAGGGTAAGCATGCTCTTCAGGCTTTACATCAACCTCAAGATAGGAGATTAAAAAGGATGAAAGGCATAGTGAACTTTCTTCTTAGTGAAAGGGATGAAAAGACCTGACAGTTTTGAGCAGAGAACACACATAGTCCTAGTTTATAACATACCATTATGCAAAGATTGCACTTCTGCTTCGAATTCAGGGTTTACGGCTATAGTATCTGCATACAAATGAAACGCGTGTACGTATAGTATCTGTTTCAACATGTAGAAAGTATCACTCTGCAATATAAACAATAGACCTCTTATGTTTCCAAGAAGAAGAAAAAAAACTAATACATCTTTGTCTTATACCTTCTAGGCACTCAGTTATCATCTCTACTCAAGTATTAGGTTTTAATGCAGTTGCTTGTATTGCTACCAATAAGAACGTAACTAACAAAGAAAAAGTATTACAATATTCTGTGGTCCTGCTTTTTCAAGTCAAACGAACTATTTTTTAATGGAATTATGCCAATATGTGGATATTGAGAGGCTATAGTTTTGTCTTGATATATTCAATTCCTTTAGGCTACCAATTCTACATAAGAAAAGCTTACTTTCACACCACCATCAGGCGAAGCTAATTAAACATTACGGATCAACTTCCTTGGCACGGATCAAGTATAGTTGTTAGTTAAACCAGGTTGTGATCAAGTAAATTCTCCTGGTGGCTATCTTCATTGTCGCCTGAATTGGGAAATATAATGATGATGATGATGATGATGCATAAGATTTTACCAGATAAAACGTCACAAAAGCGTTCCCACCAACCTCAGAGGGATGAGATTGAGCCTTAGTTTTTACCAGTACTGGTATTCCAAATAAATTTAGTTACTATATTTTCAGCTGCCAAGGATGTGAACAACATGTAATCTTCTAAACAAAGTCCTGATGGTGGTATGAATCGTTGACGTAGTAACTCCATTATAAGATGGTTCGTTTGTCTTGACTAAGAAGTGCTACTAGAATATGTTGAACTAAACAAAATTGTACACATGCTGCAAGAAACTAATTTTCTTGACAAACGTGCAGAATGTGATAAATCACTCAAGGGAAAAAGGTTTAAAAACTCTGACAAATTGAAAGATTTCGATGAACATGGCTAGACAAATTTATGATGCTATGCAACCAGAGGGAGTTGGATATGAAGTACACTACATTACTACCTACCCCAAATACAATCAGATTAGTAGATATCGAAAATTCAACCGCCTCATGTATTTCTATAATGACATGTTTTTGACATATGATTGAAAGATCTTCGTCTCTGTTTGATCATATGGACTGATGCAATTCTCCGAATTTGCGTGCATTTTATTTTTGTGTTATTTTACTTGCTAGTTTTGGCAAAGGGAGGTAGCCAACTTAAGGCAACAACTGCAGAGCTTGAAAGAACATCATCGGTACAATCTTTCTACTGCAGTTTTAAATTGAACAATTTTGTTTGAGCACACAAACACTCAAATAGTGCTCATAATATGCTTCATAGAATCCTTTACAATGTCCAAACAGGTATGATATCTAATTATATGTATCTACCATATATAATCCAAACTGTATATATAGCAAAGGTAGCAAATCAGAAATGGCTTCGCACATCCCACCGAACGCGACACTAATAGTAATAGACATTAGATTGTGAAAATATAACAAACACCGGATGATAATCTGCCTTCTGGTATGACAGGCAGTGCATGGGAGAACAGCTTTATGGCTTGAGTGTCAAAGAACTGAAGGGTCTAGAAAGTCAATTAGAAATGAGTCTGCAGGGTATTCGTATGCAAAAGGTCAGATCAAATGCTTTAATTTGTGTATAATCTCATTTCCTGCTGATATCTATTGATTTTGGTAGAAGTTTGACAAATAACAAGCATTGAAACTCTTGCAGGAACAAATATTAACTGATGAAATAGAAGAGCTCAATGAAAAGGTCTTTCCAGAAACACATAATTACTCATTCCTTGTCACACATTCCACCTAAGAGTTAATTCAATTTCAACCATCATAGCATTTTCTTATTTCTCTGATCCATGCAGAGCAATCTTGTTCATCAACAAAACATGGAACTCTTTAAAAAGGTAAATCTCATTTGTCAAGAAAAAATAGAATTACTCAAGCGGGTATTCTGATCTATAACTACAACATGTAATAAAACATCATAAAAACATCACTAATTGACTTCACATGTATCAGGTTTATGGCACAACTGCTGTAAATTCAGAGAGCAGAAATGCCTGCATTCCCTATGGCATGAGCATAAGTGATGATTCGCATGTCCCGAACCAGCTTCAGCTGCGCCGGCCAAACCAACAAACCTAACATACACCACAAAGAGCAATCAAAACGGGTAAAATTCTCTTTCACATTCTTTAATTGAGAAAAAAATAAACCTCCACTATGTAACATTTTCATCTAAAATGTGCTGATCAAAATGCAGCAGCAGTCCATATATCAAAGAAGTATCTGAGGATCGTGGACAAATGTTAGCAGACTTGCCCTAAACAAAATAACTTACAACCCAAGTATATAATGTAAAACTCTTTTTTTTCTTTTCGCTGGAGAGCATAGATTGTTAAAGTTCTAGCTAAGTTGCTTCTGTGCCCTGGTGGGATTGTCTTTTTTTTTTTTCTTCTTTTTTTTCGGCCTGTTGGGCTTGCTGTTATGGCAGTTGTAATTGTTGGGTTTCTCCTCCCTGGGGCTTTTTTGTGCTCTTCATGGGCTTTGATGGCCCTGTAAAAGCTTTCCTTTGTCTAATAAAATTTCTTTTTATTTGCAATACGAAATACAAAGAAATAAAAATAAAAATTGTTTACCGAGTTATCAGAAATTGAGGTTAGAGTCGTCGACAACAAAAATAGTTAAATAGATATTTTGTTCATGAATATTCTTAGTTCTCCATGATTTTTCAAGATGAGGGACAATAGTGGTAAGAGATTTCACCAAATTTGTCCTCCAATTTCCAAGATTAAGTGATTAAGAGCATTTATCCCTGTATTTAATGTCTTAAGTTTGATTACCCTTCTCCAATATCACTTGTAAAAAAAAGTAAATAAAAGAAAATAAAGATCATGAGAGAGAGAGAACACACAAAAAGAAAAATGATTATTAAATCCAGATCACCCATTTAAATTTATAACTGATAATACTCTATTTTTTTATCAGTCCCGATCTCTTGGACCACAGGAGTCCAAGAGATTGTGGTCACCCACCGTTGGGTTTTAATCCAATTGTTCAAAAAAAAATTTTAAAAAGAGTGCAAGAGTGAGTGAACTGTTGAATTTACATCCAACGGTGAATGATCACAAATCTCTTGAACCCCTGTAGTCCAAAAGATCAGGATTGATTTTTTTATTTACTAACACTTTTAAATTAGTAGAAAAACCAATGTGACATGTATGGATAATGGAACGGAGCCAATGTGACATAAATGTAAATTTTTTTTTTTTTTTCTCTGCTGCTCCCATCTCATTTGAGAGCTCTTCCTTCAAGCCTTTATTGTGTAGGCCCAGGTGGTCTGATTTGGGGTCGTTATGTCGTCAATATGCCGTACGACATCAGGCCCTCATTGTTTTTATTAGAGCACTTCTAATAGTTTGTCTTTTTTCATAACAAAGGAGAGGTTAGGACAACCACTATTTATTATGGTGTTTCCACTAATTGCCATAACAACAACTATTCACATGAGATATTATGAGAGAAATTTGTATAGAGTTTAGTGTGGGAAGTGAAAACTATGACTAAGTATTTATTTATTTTTTAATCTGAAACTTTTTGTAGATTTTTGTAGATTTTTTTGAAAAAATTTTTTGTTGCTGACGTCACCAAACCTGGGCTTGAACTCGGGCTCATCTTGCTTGGTTTTGTGGGCCCCAGCAGCTGCCCTGCTAGCTCTTGCTGTTGGAAACTGTTTTTGGGCCTTGTTGCTGGAAGTGCTCTAAGTCCTTTTAAATTGGTCTATATCGAGTCCACGTAAGTATAAAATATTTAATATTAGCCTCTTCGCACGCACTTTCGGGCTTGCGAGAGATTTTTTATTTTTTACTAGCCTCTCTGCACGCGCTTCCGCGCCTGCGAGAGGCTTTTTAAATTAAAATTTATTTTAGATTTAAAAAAGATAATGGGTAGTTGTGTTCCATAAAAATAGGATTCATTATCTGATTTTTCTTTTAATTTTAATTTTTTTAATATGAAAAGGTGTAAATTTACCATATTATCCTCATTTAATTAATAATTTTAATTCTTAATGTTTGGATTAACCAATGGCATTTTATGGTATTATGAATGTTTCACCATTCTCTGCATTTTGCTTTATATATATAGATTTATTAATTTATTTTAGAATTATAAAAATAATAAGTAGTTGTGCTCCATAAAAATAATAAGATTCATTAACTTATTTTTCTTTTAATTTTATTTTTTTAAATATGAAAAAGTGTGAATTTATTATATTATCCTCATTTAATTAATAATTTCAATTCTTAATATTTGCATTAACCAATGGCATTTTCTGGTATTTTGAATGTTTTGCCATTCTCTGCCTTTTGCTTTATATATATAGATGACACCTATATTTGCCACATTATCATTTAACAATTAACATATTCTTTTATCTATGTGCTTATGTGTAGATTTTTCATCAATTTACCAATTTAAATTGACCTCAAAGTTTGAGGGGTTGTACATAATTAACCTTTTTTTTCAATCAAATTGCTCTATTTAGATATCTTAATTTTTTTACATTCATATATAAAACTGACTTAGAAATGTGATTAATTAACCAAAATAGGGTTTACCCATGGAAGTGAATTAGACCCTTTAAGTTAATTCTAACACATTTCTCCGCTCACCCTCATCCCTTAGGCTAACCGCAAAACGAACATACGAAATTAATGTTGTAATAAGCAAATATTTTACTTCAAAAACTTGGGAATTTCTCAAACCATCCTTCTTTTTGTTATTTGTGGGGTTTCTCTTGCTTCAATTTATGATCATTGCGTGGAACATTGTTACTTATTGTGTAAAAACCGTGCATTGTTGAAGTAACATATATACTAAGGTAGATCCAGTTTAACACAAATAATAAGACTTCTTTCTGATCTTAGAAATTTGTAATGTATCTCAATAGAGCTACCTACCATGTGTTCAAATCCTCATATGAATAGAAAACAGAAGGGAAGTGAGGCTCCCACAGGAGCCGAACGGTATTTCAAGAGTGGATGTACAATTAGCTAAATATGTATAAAAACATTATATTTGTTTTATAGATAAACAAAACAGGCCAAAACCCACCCTTCTTGAAAAATGAAAGAAAAGCCCCTTTTTATAAGTTAAAAGCCTGTTATGAAAAAAAAAAGTGCTAGAATCTACATTTACACATATACATAACTAATTTTTAGTCGATCCATATTAAAGCTATGCATTAATTTGTCTTCTTATTGAAATTTTGTTACGAGATTAATACGGAATACGAGTACCGTTAAAACAGTGTACGGACGCCACTCACATCCCGAATTAATCTCACAACATACATCCATTCCGCATTACAGAAAACCTCCTCACGATTGAGCATCAGAAATTGAAAAAGGAAAACAGAGAAGATTCAAATATAGATCTGAAATATTTACAATACAATGATTAATAAAAAATCTGTACTTACACATCTAGCTAGTGCAGCTAGACACAACAACATCACTCATGTAAGCGATCCCATCTCACATCATGAAACATGGCTTGAATATGTCGTCTATTTACTTGTTCCTGCAAGTGACACCCGTCATCAAAATTCTGGGAATAGCTGACTGCATCATACTGAAACGACGTAGTTTTAGAGCCATACATGTTTCTGCTTCTGCCCCTATCACTCAGCAACCTCCGCAGCAAGTTTCGCCATCGCGGGCTTCTCTTGCTGCGGTCACAGCTTTGGAGGCGAGTGTACTCCATTTCCCCCTGCACTGGAAAGCATGAAGGGGACATCATGCACCTGGAAAGGTTAGGGGATCTCCTGTGATGTTCAATAACTTCATCTCTCTCCATTATAAACACTAAGGCAAGGATATGTTGGCTCTCTCTCTCTCTCTCTCTCTCTCTCTCTCTCTCTCTCTCTCTCTCTCTCTCTTTATAGGTACTAATAATGATAAGCATGGTGGATGCAGAACTGTATTCTTATTGTAATTGCACCAGTCTTGTGGGCCTCAAGCATGGTTTCAGATTGAAAATGATGGCACAGACAAAAATCACATGCACGCAAAGCATATTTACACACCAACTCTCTCCTTCCTGGCTACAGAATATATCGTTTGTTGATTGGTTATTTTAAGCATATTGTATGTGTTTGTAAAGAGTGGGGTTGTTTTGTTTGTTACTATCAACCAAAATTTTCAGCCCATTCGAAATTGGAGTTTGATCATCTTAAAGAACCTTCCAAAAACTTCGAGGCGCTATTAGATAAGTCCGGATATCTTTCCTTTTGAGTTGTTCAGTTAGATCTGTTGACATGCTTAGGCTCATTTTATGCATCAATCGTTCCTAATTTTAATTTTAATGGAAACAAATTGAAACTCTCTCCCATTTTATGCATCATTTGCTCCTAAATGTAATTTGGATGGAACCAAATTAAAAGATAGGCAAACAGTGCGTATGAAAACTACAAGACAGCTCCAAATCATGAGATAAAACTAAAAAAGACCAAACTCATAAGTCAGGTATCTAAACCAATATTCAGCTTTTACAAGTCCTAATATTTTTTAATTAATTGGGGAGGGGAGGGGAGGGGTGGGGAGGGGGCAGACTTTTGCAAAGGCGAGAAGAGATGGTGAGATCCATTACTTATAGGCCACGAAAACTCTTTATCGTGACAGAAAATTAATGGCAACACCTGCTTCGACCACAGTCACATGATCTGTATCCAATTCATAACTAACACTCGTTGGCCACGGATAGTTTATGGCTAACATAAATACATGTCACCAGTGTATCTGTGACATATAGTGAAGTTTTCTAGTAGTGATTAGTCTTACACGCCTCCTATTTGTGTGATAATTGTTATTAGTCAATAGGAACTTCTATGATTGTTTATTATATAACATTAACGATGGAGAGAATCTCCACCCCTGATTTTGATTGATTGAAACAGCTTGGTTGTTAACTTGATCTTGTTATAATATTTTAAAGCCCTTATAACAAAATGCTTGACACATATTTTATGTATTTGAAAGATGCTTAACTGTAAACTGTAAAGAACAAGGCACACAAGCTAATAAACTTATGTACATTTGAAAAGGGGATGGGTGGGTTCTCCCACAAGTATAGGTCCCTTCTCCTTCAGGATGGAGGGTGGATCTTCGTATCTCTTCACGAAGAAGCTAATCTCGCCTAATCCTCTATTATTTATAAAAATAAATAAATAAATAAACTTAAGTTTCTATAAATCAAGGGTATCAAGGGATGTAATGAGAGCAAATGTGAGTGGAAGAAAAATAAACAACAGAAAGAGCCAAGAAAGCACATAATTGATTTTCTCCAATGATTAATTCGTAGACATATTGAATGAAATGCCATGAACTAAAATGATGCAAAAAAATTATAAAATGGGAATTCCTGACAGCCATGAAAATGTTGTAAGAGAAATAATTATCCACTCGATTTAAGCATGTGATTGCGGGACAAGACAACAAGACAACAACACATCAACCAGCCCCACCAAAACATGTGGGGACTTGGTAATTGTCGTGTTTCTGTAATTTGTAAGGGAAGAAATAAACTCAGGATGAAGAGATAAGCAGAGGGCAGTAGTGTCATGTAGGCAAATACTACAGTCTCTCGGATCTAGTGTCCCTGTTTTTTTCTTAATCTCTCTTGTTCTTTTTCCCTCCTTGGATTCCTTTATATTTTATCATTCGAGCTTGAACAATGTGATTGTTATTTACTTACACGTATTTATCCAGTAGCTATTCAGAAATACACTCAGAAATAGTCATTATACATTGACTTGAGTAATTGTCATTTCAGTTATCCATGCACTCGAAATATTGTGTTTAAATTTCTCATTTTTAATATCGTTTGTATAAAAAATTAAACTCATATTATTTTGTCAAACAAATCAAATATTCGAGGCCAAGATCTAGAGCGCACATGTCGTGAAGAGTATGGACCCAGACAAGGATAATGCTTGTACTGTTATTGCAGATGGATAGGATTGAATTAGAGAATTTATCAAAAATAGCCAAAACTTGATCCTTAATTTCAAAAATGTCAGTTTTTGTAAAATATTTCAAATATAGCAAAAAACTCACTTAAATATACACAAACGCCCTCAAATTTAAAACCCGTACAAACCTAAAAAATAAATCTTATTAAATAAAACTTTGGAATATTTTTAACCCACGTTTGTACAGAAGAACAGAAGTTGATATTTTAATCAATTTAAATTTAGTCCCAATCCAGCCATCACCAAACATCGGTTAAGTGTTATTCAACTTAAGCCAATTCAAGCCAAGATAATGTCTGAGAATAGTTCATGCCAAGACAATCTTCCGTAACAAACAAGGCTGAAGGGACCAACTTGGCAAATGACTAAAAGACTTGTTGCCGAATCAATTGCCCAAGTCTATCCGAATGACACCATTATTTTGTCTTCTCTGATGGATCAATCCGCCGAGTGTTCCCCGTAAGCATCAATGTTGCACCGGCTTCTTAAAGAAGCAAATAAGTTTCAAAATTGGCAGACCATCCCATACGTCGCGTTGCTTTTAAAA
>NC_034014.1:21743293-21826320 GCF_000346465.2 Prunus persica
GGCACAACAATACAACAAAAAGTAAAATCCAACCAAGCTCAGCAACGAGGATATAATTTTTAAGTGGAAAATGTTGGGAATACTGACTTATATCATGATTTGATTTTTCTTTGGCCTACAAATCAATTCTTTTATGTGGAAAATTCTTTTCACTTTGTCACTCCAATTGTAAAAATATGGTTGTGTGGCTTTTAAAAGGCAACATGACGTGTGGGATGGGCTGCCAATTTTGAAACTTATTAGCTTCTTTGAGAAGCCGGTGCAACATTTATGCGTGCGGGAAACACTCAGCAGATTGATCCATCATAGAAGACAAAATAATGGTGTCATTCGAACAGACTTGGGCAATTGATCCAACAACAAGTCTTTCAGTCATTTGCCAAGTTGGTCCCTTCAGCCTCGTTTGTTACAGCAGATTGTCTTGGCATGAACTATTCTCAGAAATTGTCTTGGCTTGAATTGGCTTAACTTGAATAACACTTAATCGATGTTTGGTGATGCTTAGATTGAGACTAAATTTAAATTGGTTAAAATATCAATAAATATGATGATATATTTCAATTTCTATTCTTCTGTACAAATGTGGGTTAAAAATATTCCAAAGTTTTATTTAATAAGATATATTTTTTAGGTTTATACGGGTTTTAAAATTGAGGGCATTTGTGTCTATTTAAGCGAATTTTTGCTATATTTGAAATATTTTACGAAAACTGATATTTTTGAAATTAAGGATCAAGTTTTGGCTATTTTTGATAAGAAGCAGCAATTGTCCCACTCCAAATATATATATATATATATATATATATATATATGAAGCAGCAATTGTCCCACTATATATATATATATATAATGGCGTCATCTAGCAACAAGCTGGAATAGCTCAGTTGGCTAGAGCGTGTGGCTGTTAACCACAAGGTCGGAGGTTCGAGCCCTCCTTCTAGCGATTTTTATTTTTTTTCTTTTACGTCATTATTTTGGTGTTGGGTCAAGCCCAAGCCCACCCCATTCTCCCTTTTGGGTCTGAATTACTTAAAATTTTATATTTATTGGAGACTCTTTTTTGGTCGAAATATTTATTGGAGAATTGAAGTGTGATTTTGGGGACACCCAAATATTGTCTTTGGAGGCTCATATTTTATTCTTTTAATTACAACGTATATCCCTTTTGTAAAATGTTTTTTTGTTTTTTTGTTAACTACATGATCTCTAGAAAAATTTACGAATTTGTTTGGACAGCCACCTCACACTAACAACACCAGCACCTCCCGCGACTCCCTCAACCTTTAATCATATTCATAGTTTAAAATATTGAGGATATTATCGTGTTTTCAGGTCACAGATATTTCAGAATGTATCAATACACATATCGTATAAATATCGATAATATCAAAAAATATCGATGCCAATATTTATTGGAGACTCTTTCTTGGTCGAAATATTTATTGGAGAATTGAAGTGTGATTTTGGGGACACCCAAATATTGTCTTTGGAGGCTCATATTTTATTCTTTTAATTACAACGTATATCCCTTTTGTAAAATGATTTTTTTTTTTTTTTTGTTAACTACATGATCTCTAGAAAAATTTACGAATTTGTTTGGACAGCCACCTCACACTAACAACACCAGCACCTCCCGCGACTCCCTCAACCTTTAATCATATTTCATAGTTGAAAATATTGAGGATATTTATCGTGTTTTCAGGTCACAGATATTTCAGAATGTATCAATACACATATCGTATAAATATCGATAATATCAAAAAATATCGATGCCAATATTTATTGGAGACTCTTTCTTGGTCGAAATATTTATTGGAGAATTGAAGTGTGATTTTGGGGACACCCAAATATTGTCTTTGGAGGCTCATATTTTATTCTTTTAATTACAACATATATCCCTTTTGTAAAATGATTTTTTTTTTTTTTTTTGTTAACTACATGATCTCTAGAAAAATTTACGAATTTGTTTGGACAGCCACCTCACACTAACAACACCAGCACCTCCCGCGACTCCCTCAACCTTTAATCATATTCATAGTTTAAAATATTGAGGATATTATCGTGTTTTCAGGTCACAGATATTTCAGAATGTATCAATAATACACATATCGTATAAATATCGATAATATCAAAAAATATCGATGTCAATAATTTCACTCACACTTCAGTAATGTTTTGTCAAAATATCGCTATAATATCGAAAATATCAATGTAATGGAAAAAAGGAAAGAAAAAAAACACAAAGCACACACGCAAAGGGGATTTGAACCCCTACCATTTCACTCCTCCAACGCCTTAACCACTATGTTGCTTATATTTTTGTGATAATACGCAGTGGCGGAGCCACTCCTGGGCCTAGAGTGGCCCTGGCACCCCAAGATTTTTATCTCTCATCTATTATATTATATATAACATATAGAATTTGTAATAAACAACTTATAATTTAAGTTAAAATTTCCTCTAAAACAAATTAGACATGACTCAATTAGAAATATTTAGATCTAAACGTGTAATTATTGAATACTTAGGTGTTTTATATACTTGTATTTTCTACTTCGGCTCCCCCAACTTTACAAGTCTAGCTCCGCCCTTGATAATACGCAAAGGAGAACTCTATGTGGTACTAAGTCACTCATGTATCTTACCATGCAATGTATAAAGTGTAAAAAAAAATGTAGTAAATCATTATATATAAATGATTATGGTGTGTTTAATTTTCTTTCATTAATTACTACATATTTTCTACACTCACAGTGTTTATCAACTCGTTAGTAATAAACTTAAATCAATTAAACCCATAATGCAATGCATTTCTTTCCAAATTGTTGTGATAAACTAATAGATAATTGACTAAATAACATCCTCCAAAGTTCCAATAAAAATTTCCAAGTTTTTCTTACAATTTCTGTGGTTTTTATTCAATTTTTATCGATATCGATAATATCCCGATATTTCTATCGAAATTTTCGTGTTTTTGGACTACCGATATTTTTGATATCATCGATATTTTAGATCTTGATCATACTACACCATCAACACCATCACTTCTTTAAGAACACTTTCACCGATTTGTCATGGCAAAGGAAAAGGGTTAGGGCAAGTGCAACGCAAGCCCCCCATCCTAGCAACAGGCCCCTCAGGCCCGATTTCCACCTCTAGTGCAGAAAGCCCAGCCCAGGCATGGCATGGGACCCACCAGCCCGGGCAAGCCCACATGCAAAAGTGGACTGGGCTGTTGCCCAAAGGTTGCTGATATCAACGTGACATCAGTGCTGACCCACCAGCCCATATAGCCCTATGGTTACAAGCCACATGGCTTATCCTGGAGCCTCTGATAAAAAAAATATTGCCCAATCTAACGACTATCTAATTTTTTGCTAAAAAAAATTGAAAAAAAAAATTGTAAAAATTCTGGAACGTTTTTCTATAAATACCTACTAATAATATTCACTTTCCACACCAAATCTTCATACAAATTCATCTCCTTCTAATATTTTTCCACTTTACACACCAAATTTTCTACTACAAAATTTCATTTGTGCAAAAATACAAATAACATCTTCCATCGAAGCCAGAGGGTCGTGGACAAACGTTCGAAGCGGTCAAAATCTTGGCGATGAGGTAAAAAAAAATATTAATTGCTTTTTTATTCAATTCAATGTCATTTATATATATATATATATTTCTTGCATTTCCAATTTCATTTTTTTAATAGATTATTCAGGGAAAAAAAAACCATTATACATGGCTCCTCAAGTGAACAATGCCTGCAGTCGGTTTCAGTGGTGCGTTTCGTGTCAGTATTAATGACACTATTATGTCCTCCGGAGGAAAATACTCCCCCATGTTGTCATCCGGTAGAACCACCTTCGCCAATGATTAAGTCGTCCTTATACTCCATTGTGTCGAAGTATGAGGACCAGGAGTATTTCAATTGTATGATAGTGAGTAGATATTTCAATTGTATGATGAGTGAGATGTGAATTTTATAATAAATATGGACACGTGGCAACCAAAAATCTTATTTGAAAAATTAATTTGAAAATTTTATCCGAAAATGTAATCTGAATTTTTAGGTGAGAATTTTATAATAAATATTGACACGTGGCAACCGAAAATCTTATCCAAAAAGCTTTCAAAATTAATGGTTTAAGTATAAAAAAAAATAGAAAATAAAGTAAAGTGAATAGTGTTTTTCCTTGCCCTTACCCTTTGAGGAGGAACCAAAAAAGGCAACGCTGCCACTATTCACGTGAATAGTATCAAACATTGTCTTGTCTTTGCCTTTTAGGGTGGAGGTGCTCTAAAAGCACTTCCAGTAGTTTGCCCTTTGCCATGGAAAGGGGTGGCTAGGGCAGCCACTATTCACATGAATAGTGGCTGCCTTTACAAAAAGCAATGTGTGTTTCCACCAGTTGTCATGGCAAATGGCAAATACTATTCATTTTTTTTCACATATTTTTTTACTTGAACAATTAATTTGGATAATATATTCGAGTTAGATTTTTGGGTTCGTACGTGTCAATATTTATTATAAAATTCATATCTCATAATTGGAAAAAAAAAAATTAGAATAAGATTTCGGAAAAATAAAACTTGAAAGTAAAAAAAATATTGAGTAGAAAGTAAATAATAGTTTAAGGAGAAGATAATGTATGAGGATTTGGTGTTAAAAGTGAAGAGTATTGGTTGGTATTTATAGAAAAAAAATCATTAATTTTTGAGTTTTTTTTCATTATTTTATTGCACAAAAATTCGCTGCCTTTGAATTGGAGGAAGACAACGCCACGTGGTTGCTAGCTGCTGGCGGCACTGTAGCACGCTGACGTCATCTCCAAAATTCAGGCTCCAAGTCATGCTCGCCTCCCCCTCAAGCCAGTCTAGTCTGCTGGGGTCCACCTCCTGCCTGGCCCAGCCTTTGTTGCTGGAAACACTTTTTTGGCTCTAACCCGAGCCCAGCCTCCATTGCTGGAAGTGCTCTAAGGTAAGGATTCTTACTATTCACATAAATAGTGACAGCCCTTGCAAAAGGCTTGTTGTGTTTCCATCCATTGTCATGTCAAATGACAAATACTTTTCACTTGTATTTATTATTATTATTATTATTATACTTAAACAATTAATTTGGATAAAATTTTCGAATAAGATTTTCGGTTGCTACATGTCAATATTTATTATAGAATTCATATCTCATATTTCAAATAAATTTTTCGGATACAATTTAAAGATAAAATTTTAGGATAAGATTTTGGTTGTCACGTGTCCATATTTATTATAAAATTCACATCTCAAATTTCAGATAAGATTCTCGATTGCCACATGTTGATATTTATTATAAAATACAAATTTTAGATTTTAGATAAGATTTTCACTTTCTGAAATTGTGTTATGTATCAACTCTATCTTCTAAATTCATCTATAAAACCAGAGCCTCAACTCAGACCTCTCACACCATATCCTCTCTATCCTTTCATTTCTTAGATTTTAGATTTCATAGTCCACTCTCAATGTCTTACATGATGAGGTGCTTGGAGAGGCAAGAGCGAGAAATGAAAGAAAGAAGTCGCAGACAAGTTGAAGAAGAAAGGGAGGAGGAAGAAGATGATGAAAAAGTTGCCATATGCTCGATCTATCAAGTCAAGGCAGCCACCGTGGTTCACAAGTCGACCGTGGACAGACGTAGGTATTTTCGAGGCAAGAATCCTTTTAGAAGATTACTTTATCCCAAATTTGTTGTACTCTATTGTTGATTTTTGAGGGCGATATAGAATGCAGCCTCATTTGTTCAATAAAATCATGCATGATGTTTGTAATTACAACGCATACTTCATTCAAAAGTGTGATGCTACTGGGATTTTGGGGCTTCTTTTGGAGCAAAAACTTACAGCTTCTTTACGGATACTAGCGTTTGGCACATCTGCAAACCAGGTGGATGAGATTACTAGGAAGAGGAAATCCACCATCCTAGAGAGCTTGGTCAGATTCTGTGATGTAATCGAAACTTTCTACACGAGGGATTACCTCCGCAAACCTACGCTTAGGGACCTCCAAAGGCTTCTACAAAAAGCTGAGGCTCGAGATTTCCCAAGCATGATTGGAAGCATCGACTGTATGCACTGGCAATGGAAGAATTGCCCAACTGCTTGGCAAGGAGATTATGGGAATAAGAAAGGCCAAAAAGTATCATTCTTTAAGCTGTTGCATCATTCAATACATGAGTTTGGCATGCCTTTTTCGGAGTTGCGGGATCTCAAAACGACCTCAACATGCTGGGTCAATCCCCTGTGTTCAACGATGTGTTGAGAGGTCAAGCCCCCCAGATCACCTATAAAATCAACAATACCATCTACTTAAGTGGATACTACCTAGTGCTGGGCTCGGTCTAGTTTGGTTTTGGGCCCAACTCGAACACAGAATCATAGATCTCAGCGTGACTATTATTGAAATCGAAAACCATAGCCTATGTAAAACAGTCACTCCGATTAATCGAACTTGTTGGTTTGGTTTGGTTCGGTTTGGATTTTTGGACTTTCTTAGAAATTTGCCCAAATTTCACAAAAAATACATTTCTGAGCCCAATTCAAAGCATGTAAGACTATACATGAATTTCAAAGCATATTTTAACATCAAACTTTAATTTAACAAATTACAATCCATGACACATTAATTTAACAAATTACAATTCATCATCACACAAATGACAAACATTAAACATCAAACACCAATTTAACAAATTCAAACCATCATGAAATAGAGATATTATTATATTACAAGTTACAACAATAAACCATTAAAGCAACAACATCAGGAATTAGAATTACAAAGCATCAAATAAGTAAAAAAGCTTATTGCGGACTTGCAGCAGCTGCTGCCATGTTGTTTCTTCAATCAATATGTGGGAAATGAAAATGTCACTAGGAGGTTGTCCATTTGAATGAAATGATTCAACTTCTGCAAGAACATTAAAACATAAGAAAAGTTAATGTTTAGAAAGTTAAAACACACAAATTAAAATGAAAAACAATACCAAACAAAAACCATTACCTTTTCCAGTTTCTCCAAAGTTAGGTACAACTCCAATTCATCTTCAGTAGGCTCTTTGTTAAAGTCAAAACCCTCACTTCTCAACCAATCATTTGTGCAAATAAGGGCTTCAACAGTTTTGGGAGTCAAACAAGCTCGAAAAGAATCCATACCCCTTTTTCCAGCACTAAAGGTAGATTCTAAAGGTACACTTGAAACATGAACAACAAATATATCTTTTGCAACCTTAGACATGATTGGAAACTTTAGAGAGTGTTCTTTCCACCAACTCAACAAATTGAACCCCACATTTTTTGGATTATCAGCAGGCTCCAATAAGTATTTATCCACTTCATTCCCAATTTGTACTACATCTTATCTTTTTTTGATCTCATAAATTGCTCAAGTATTGGATCACTCTCAACATTTCGATCCGGCCCATTTTCCGTAATTTCTTTCACATAAGAGTGGGTAAGAGATGTGTTCTCTTTCTTGTACTCTTCATACAAGCGCATTAAAAGCTTATTCACCTCAACTATCTTGTCATCAACCTTGGATTCGTCTACTTCCAAAAAAGGAAGGTAACTGCACATAGTCAATTTTGTGCCTCGGATCAAGAATTACAGCCAATATTATAAGCTGGTTCACACCCCCAATTTGTCCCAATACTTGTCGTACTTCTTTTTCATTGAAGTTGTCACCTTTTCATAAAATGGTCTTGGCTCTGCATCATTCCATTCAACTCATTAACAATTTTAGTCATCTCGTGGAATGGTGCATTGATAGTGACCATCTTAGAAGCACTAAACTTTAATGTTGCCTCATAAAATCTTTTCAGGAAAGTAACAAAGGTCCTTGCATAATGCCAATCCCCCACTGTTGCAGTTCTCACCCTTGTCCTCGAGCTTGCTTCCCCTTCAAACCTTTTTTTCTTTTGTTTTGGCATTTCATTCTTGTCAACTTCATTAAAGTAAGCTTCAAAGTTAGAGTCCTCCAATGCCACCCTATCAAAACCTTTTTGCAACTTCAAAGCAGCATCTAACATCAAATAGGTGGAATTCTACCTTGTTTTGCATTTTAAAGATAGTAAACCTTTGCCATCAATCTTGGCAAAAAACAAACATTGCCTAAACTTTTCTAACCGGGGATAGTGAGGATCTTGTCTACCTACAAGTTTTGCGAATACTCTTAATTGAGTCATGCAATTCAAACACCCCATCAAAGACAATCAAGTTGGTTATGTGAGCACAACACCTCATATGTAACATTTTCCCATCCCACAAAAGTGCGCTCCAATTACTTAATTGGCTCTTAATATACTTAACAACACCATCATTAGCACTTGCATTGTCAACTGTGATACTAAACACCTTTTCTATTCCCCAATTCACCAAACACTTCTCTATTAGTCTCCTAATAGCTTCATCCTTGTGGTTTGAAATTTGAAAAAAGTTTAGGATTCTTTTATGCAAATTCCAACCATCATCACTGAAATGGGTAGTAAAAGCCATATAATTCACATTTTAAATAGAAGTCCAAGTGTCGATAGTAAGAGACACTCTTTGTGAATTTACACTCAAGATATTCTTTAGTTTGGCATTTTCCTCTTCAAAGATTGACCACACATCTTTAACAATGGTCCTACGAGACGGTGGATTGAATCTAGATTGTGCCTTTCTCATAAAGTACTTAAACCCTAACCCTTCAACAAATTTAAAAGGCAACTCATCAATTATTATCATCTTTGCACAAGCAATTCTAGTTCTCTCATTCCTAAATGCATGTGCAACTAGGCCTCTTTTATTCTCAAATGAAAGAACTTTTTGTTTATTATCCTCTTTCAATGGAGAACTCCCATTGCATTAGACCTTCAAATGTTCCATTAAAGTATATGTGTTATTTCTAATAGGATCACATGCATAAGATGAATGACAATAGTTGCAAGAAGTCCTAGGCCCTACATCACTGCTTGTTTGAACTAGTTCCTTAGTAAAATGCTTCCAAACCTTAGAAGGTTTCTTAACAGGTTGTCTCTTAGGAGGAAGTGGAGGGAGTGAGACATTAGGTGATTCCCCTTATACTGTTTGTGGATCAGCAGGATGAGTCTCAATTAGGGTAAAGGGTGTGTTAATGGTAGGAGTCTGCAAACTACCTTCCACACTGGACGAAACTTTTAGGACTACAACAAAAACTAACCTATCCCACAACTAAACACTCAACATAGCAGCAATAACAAGGTTTCAATTCAACAAGCAGCAACAGTAGCAAGGATTCAATTACTAAACACAATAGTAATAGCCATACTAACCTTTAAGCAAGCACATCAAAGAAATTCAATTCCTTCCCCAAATATGCAGCACACTAATAGTTAACATTCTTATATATAATTGAACCCAAAAACTAGAAAAACCAAAACCAAAAAATTGCAAAAATCAGAAAACAAATCCGAGTTAGAAAAAATTTAGATAACATTCTTATATATAACCAAAGAACAAAAAAAAAAAAAAACAAAACCAAGAAATTTGTTGCAAAAATCAAAAAACAAATTGGAGTTATAAAAAATTACCTCATTGCAAAAATGAGATATGAGAGTTGAGAGATGGTTTTGATTCGATGAGAGACTGTGAGAGATAAGGGATGAAAGATGGTTTCGATTTCGAATTTGATGAGGGATGAGGGATGAGGGATGAGGGATGAGGGATGAGAGTTGAGAGTTGAGAGATTAGAGATGACAAGTGATGGCGATGGAAGAGGCGACGGCGAGGCAAAGGCGAAGAAATTTTAGGGAAGGAAAGGGATGAGTCGCAGTCGCTGGGGGAAAAAGGCAGAGAATTCTAGGCTAACTGAGTCGAGCTCAAGAGATTAGAGTGACTGGGGGAAGGAATTCTATGTGATGTGGTCTATAGGTTCTAAACCAACAACAAATAGAAGCGTGACACGTGTACAAGTGCTACAGTAATGATCCGGTTGGATTAAATCGGTAGTTTTGAATATCACACACCGAGACCGAACAATATACCTTTGGTTTGGTTCGGTTCGGTTTCACACTGTTGATCAAACAAAAATTTAAAAAAAAAAACCAAACCAACTTGTATCGTCGGTTCGGTTCGACTGGTTTTACATGGTTTCTGGTTTGGATGTCCAGCCCTAGTATTACCTAGCAGACGGAATCTACCCGATGTGGACGATATTCGTCAAAACAATTCTGCATTCTCAATCGGAGAAGGAAAAATTATTTGTTGTCTATCAAAAGGGTTATATGACGGATGTTGAGGTGTTTTGGTATCCTCTAAGCTCGGTGGACAATCATTAGGGGGGCTGCTCATATGTTTGATGAAGAGGTGCTTGGGAGTATTATGATGATGTGCATCATCCTCCATAACATGATTGTGGAGGATGAGTATGATTATGATGCCCCAGAGGTGTTCAAACCTGATCCCATAAACATGGCATTGACAAGAATTTATGAACAGCTCGTGGGGGAAAATGGACAACCACTGGAGCACGAACCGTTGGTTAGGGACGGTCGTTATAACAACTGTATGATTAATTGTTATACAGAGATGCAATCTTCTTATATTCATGCTTATGGGCAGTAAGAGGCAATGACAGTCAATGAAGTCAAGTGAAGATGCTTAGTTTTTAATTATGCTTTGTGTTGATGTATGCGTTGTTTGAATTATTCTTTGTTTGTGTTTTGTTTTAAATTATGGTTTGGTTGTGTTTTGTTTTGAATTATGCTTTGGTTGTGTTTTGTAATGAATTATGCTTTCTTTGTGTTTTGATGTATGCAATGTGTTAAATAAATAGCTATATTATTGAATACTTTCTTTGTTCAATAAAAGAAAAGCAATATAAATAAAAGACAAGAAATACAACTCATTAAATAAAAGACAAGCAATACAACCTAATGGTTTTCATCATTTAACCAATTGGTGTTGCTAGGTTCATCGTCATGGAAAAGCCTTCTTCTCATAACATCCATTCGTTCTAACTTTTAAAATGACTTTGTTTCATGGGACATATGGCTCGTATCCATGACTATGGTTTCCTGATCCTTCTTTTCCATGTCTTGTTTGCGTGCATACTCCCTTTCTCTTGCAAATTCTTCATATATTGCATTCTCATCCGCATCTCTTTTCATGTCTCTTTATGCTGTTCAGAGCAATTTGCTCCAAAAATTTTGCAGTATCATTGGTGGAATTACTCCCTCTCTTGGCCTACGCCGCCTTTCTTCTAATAGCCCTCGACTCTTTTTAGATTGGTGAGTCTTGATTCATCGGGGAATCCAAAAGCGAATCTGATGCCGTTGAACCGTGGAGCGGCGTCTCATTCAACACAACAGTCGGACCCATGGGAATAATTTTGAATCTCGATCAATTTTTCACCACCTCCCAACATTGGTGATTGTTGAAAGATTTTTTTGCCTTGGCCAATGACACTGAACCACATTTGTGCTTGCATAATCTATTTTTTTAAAAAAAAAGAAATGGAAGAAAAATTGAAAAAAAAATAGGACATTAAATTTAATAAAATGGCAATTATAAATAATTTACCTCGTTGCCAAGATTTTCGCTGCCTCAAATGTTGTCCCTCGCTTTTGTCAACGCATCTCTCCATTTCTCCAACTCTTTATTCAAAATTTTCTACCTACTTGCCAAGGCAATTTTTGTATGAGCAGAATTCGATCTTTCACAAAATTCGACATGAATTTTTCTCCACATATGAGAGAACCTCATCTCATTGTCCGTGATCAAGCAATGACCAACTTGGACCCAATACTCACACAATAAAATATCTTCCATTGTTGTCCACGCCCCCTCCAGCTTCAATGGAAGATGCCATTTGTATTTCAACACAAATGAAATTTGGAAAGTGAAGAAAATTTGGTGTGGAAAGTGAATAATATTGGAAGAAGAAAAAAAATGTATGAAGATTTGGTGTGGAAAGTGAAGAATATTGGTAGGTATTTATAGAAAAAAAAAATCAGAATTTTTTGGTATTTTTTTTTAAAATTCAAATTTTTTAACCAAAAAAAAAAATTTCTACCATTGGATTCGAGGACAAATAACGATTGGATAAGCCACGTGACTTCTAGCCGTTGGGGGAAATAAGGGCTGGCGTCAGTGCACGGAAGTTTCAAATTTTTTTCAACGTTGGCGAGTGCACCCCACGTGCCAACGGCAAAAAAATTTAAAACCTAGGTGCTAACGCCAGGCTAGCGTCAGATGCCCCCAAGCTTTGGCTTTGGGTTTGCCCAGTTTGCTAGGATCCACCTCTTGCCCAGGCTACTAAAGCCAGCTGAAAGCGCAACGTGGGACTTGGGCCCCCTCATGCCCGGGCCAAACTGCAGCGGTGGAAGTGCTCTAACCATCCATTTGGATGAAGAAAAATAACTCGGAATTTAGCTAAAAGTCAGGAATTTAAGGGAGAAATTGACAATTCTCTTGTTTGGCAAATTATGCGCGGAATTTTTTAAATGGCGCGCGGAAAAAATCGTAGAAATTGGAGCATCAAATTCTCGAGTTTAATTTCCATCAAAATAGGCGTCATTTCACAATTTCCATAGTGCCATTTACAAAATTCTGTCATTTACAAAATTCAACATATATAAATCCAAATATTGAAATCTTCAATTGCCAAAAATTGAAATGATGGAAATCAAAATTCCGTCATTTTAGAATTGGAGGCTACTCATATATCAATTACAATTAATACATAAAAAGAAACAAATAACTTTCTAATTTCCAACACATAACATGCACTTTTGACTCATTGCACAACACAAATATGACCGGAGAACCAAAACCGCATATTAACAAGACAAACTTCTCATACGATCACCCCAAAAACCACTCAAATAAGCCCCATCTGACATCAAACACCCACAAATCTCAAAAATATCATAACACTAAACAAACCCATAAGCCCTATTTTACATCAAGCACCCACAAACCTCAAAAACATCATAGCCCTATAAAAAACCCATAACAACCACATGCATCTTAGAGCAGCTCCACCAAGGGAGCCCAGCCCGAGGCGAGGGAAGGAAAAAAAAAAAGTCGCTCTAGCGTACAGCCCAGGCCCGGGGGTGGTGTGGGACCCACCAACTCGGGCCAGCCCGAAGGCGAGACCAGCCCCAGGTCCAACTCGGGTGTTGCTGACGGTAAAAAAATTTGAACCAGCGCGCGCTGACGTCAGCGCGACGCCAGCTCCAACGGTACGCTGCCACGTGTCGCCTCCCCAGCCTTCCGATCTGCTTCTCCAAATTAATCCAACGACTGACGCTTTTTTGGGCAATAAAAATATGAAAAAAAATCGTAAATTTTTTTTTAAAATTCTAAAAAATTCTGATATTTTTTTTCCATAAATACCTATCAATACCCTTCACTTTCAACACCAATACTCTTACATTTCATTATACTTCTACTATTATTCACTCTTTTTACTCAACATTTTCTTCTTTTTCATCTAGCATTTTGATTTCATATTTTTATGGCTTCTTCTATCGAAACCGGAGGGGCTTGGAGCACCATGGAAGATGTTTCCTTGTGTGAGGCTTGGCTCCAAATTTGTCATTGTCCCGTGTCCGGCAATGAGATGAAATTTTTTCATATGTGGAAAAAAATTCATGCCGAATTTTGTGAAAAAATTCCAAGGTCTACTCGTA
This sequence comes from Prunus persica, assembly GCF_000346465.2. Lineage (NCBI taxonomy): Eukaryota > Viridiplantae > Streptophyta > Magnoliopsida > Rosales > Rosaceae > Prunus > Prunus persica. The sequence goes on from NC_034014.1 coordinate 21,756,987, forward strand.
CGGAGATGGCATTATCCAGTAGGTGGAAAATCCTGAATAAAGAGTTGGGAAAATGGAGAGCTGCCCTAGCAAAAGCGATGGACAACTATAGAAGCGGGGAAAATCGTACTAACGAGGTAAGTATTTTATAATTTTTGTTTTATTAAGTTTAATCTCCTAATATATATATTTTGTTAATATTGCTTGCATTTTCAATATTTTGTTAATATTTCTTGCATTTTAAATATTTTGTTCATATTTCTTGCATTATCAATATTTTGTTAATATTTCTTGCAATTTAAATATTTTGTTCATATTTCTTGCATTTTCAATATGTTGTTAATATTTCTTGCATTTCCACTTGTTTCTTAATTTTCTTGCACTTCTAATTTATTTGTAAGGTTAATTGCATTTTCATTATTATTTTTTTTGTTACTTGCATATCCAATATATTTTAAATATTTATTGCATTTCCATTTTTTTGTTAAATAGATTATACAAGCACAAATGTGGTTCGGTGCAACCGGGGGTGGCAAAAAAAATTTCACCCATCATGAATGTTGGGAGGTGGTCAAATATTGCAAACGCTTCATAATTATTCCAATGGGTCCCGACGTTGTATTAAACGAGACGCCACTCAGTGATTCAATGACACCGGATTCACCTCTTGATTCTCCTATGAGTCAAGACTCACCCATGGAAAAGGAGCCGAGGCCCATTGGCCGAAAGGCCGCAAAGGCAAAGAAAGTGGGTAATTCAAGCAATCATAATTCAAAGTTTTTGGAGGAAATTGCAAGGCAAAATGGCCTAAGAATTGAAATGGAGCAAAAACGCCAAGATAACGAGTTGACCCTTCAAGCTGAGTATGCACGAGAAAGGGAGTATTTGTGCAAAAAAGATATAGACATGACGGATCGGGAAACCATGGCCATGGATACAAGTCATATGTCCCCTGAAACAAAACAATTTTGGAAGCTAGAACGAAGGGATGTTATGAGAAGAAGACTTTTCCGGGATGATGGGCCTAGCAACACGGATTGGTTAAATGATGGAAACCATTAAATTTGTTAGCCTACCTTTTATGTATTTGTATTTTTCATGTTTTCTTTTAAAGTTGTTGTAATTCATGTATTTTATTTTAGTAGTAGTAATTCGTAATGACTTGTATTAGATTTCGTTATTTAATAAACAAAGTATTCAATAAATTACCTTTTTATTCAACATATTCCATACTTCAAACAAAACAAAATTAAAAAAAAAAAACTACAAACAAGGCACAATAATAATAACAAACCACAACCAAAGCATAATAAATAAAAATACAACACAACCAAACCATAAACCAAAGCATAATAAATAAATATACAACACAACCAAACCATATACAAATAAAACATAACCAAAGCATCTATGCTCCATCATTCTTCTTCATTGCCTTTCACCGCCCATAGATGCTCCATCAAGTGAACTTGACGCATTTCATGAATATACGAAGATTGCATCTCTGTATATCGATCTATCATTCGGGTCATCAAATGACCATCCCTCACCAACGGTTCCGGCTCAAATGCTTCTCCACTTGGCCCCATGGGCCTTTCATAAATCCGTGTCAAAGCCGTGTTCATTGGATCCGGTTCATATACCTCTAAAGCATCATAATCATACTCATCCTCCACAATCATATTATGGAGGATGATGCAAGTCATCATAATGCTTCTGAGGATCTCCTCATCAAACATACGGGCCGCACCTCGAATAATCAACCACCGAGCTTGAAGGATACCAAAACACCTTTCGACATCTTTCATGTATCCCTCTTGATAGGTAGCAAATAATTTTTGCTTTTGGGATCGGGGATTCGGAATAGATTTGACAAAAGTGGTCCACCTTGGGTAGATGCCGTCAGCTAGATAATACCCCGTTTGATACACTGTATTATTGACTTGATAGGTGATATTGGGGCCCTGGCCTCTCAATACATCGTTGAAGACCGGGGATTGACCCAGCACGTTGAGATCATTTTGGGATCCTGCAACTCCAAAGAAGGCATGCCAAACCCATGTGTCGAAGCCAGCAACGGCTTCAAGGATGATACTTTTTTGGCCTTTTCTATTTCCGTAATCACCTTGCCAGGCAGTTGGGCAATTCTTCCATTGCCAGTGCATGCAGTCAATGCTACCAATCATTCCTGGAAATCCTCGAGCTTCGGCTTTTTGTAGAAGCCGTTGGAGGTCCCTGGGAGTAGGTCTACGCAAGTAGTCCCTAGTATACAGAGTTTCAACTGCTTGACAAAATCTTACCAAAGCCTCCAACGTAGTGGACTTCCCCATCCGGGCAATCTCATCCACCTGATCAGCAGATGCTCAATACGCCCACATTCGTATAACAGCTGTAAGCTTTTGCTCCGGAAGAAGCCCCAAAACCCCAGCAGCATCACATTTTTGAACAAAGTATGCATCATAATTGCAAATATCATGCATGACTTTATTGAACAAATGAGGTTGCATTCTAAATCGCCTTCGAAAATCAACATCAGAGTACAAAGAAGTTGGGATAAAATAATCTTCCAAAAGATTCTTACCCCGAGAATGCCTATGTCTTTCCACATTTCGGCGGCGGCCGACTTGTGAACCATGGCGGCGACCTTGGTTCTCTTCTTCTTGCAAAGCCACTGCTATGAGAACTTGCTCATCGACTTGTCTCTGCAACTCATTGACTTCATCTGCTCTACGGTTTCTCTCTCTTGCCTCTCCAAGCATCTCCTAAATTCTTTCATTCAGAATGAATGAAGTATGAATTCTAAACTCTGAGAAATGAAAATATAGAAAGATGTGGTGTGAGAGGTATGAGCTGAGACTCTGGTTTTATAGAAAATTTTGGCAAGATAGACATGCCACGTGGCTTGATTTTATTGAATGAAAATCTTATCTGAAATTTGAAATTCATCCGAAATTTGAACCCTAATTTGTATGAAATTTGAATTTTGAAATTCATCCGAAATTTGAACCCAAATTTATTTGAAATTTGAACCCAAATTTATCTGAAATTTGAACCCAAATTCATTCGAAATTTGAACCCAAAAATTTATCTGAAATTTGAACTTTGAAATTCATCCGAAATTTGAATCCAAAAATCTTATCCGGAAATTTTATCTGATTATGAATAGTCTTGACACGTAGGAACCCGAAAATCTTATCTGAAAATATTACCCAAATTAATTATTTTCATTAAAAAATATGAGGAAAAAACAAAAAAATGAATAGTAATTGCCCTTAGCTAGGGCAACGGGTGGAAACACAAATTACTATTTGCAAGGGCAACCACTATTCACGTGAATAGTGGCTGCCCTAGCTCCACCCTTGCCATGGCTAAGGGCAAATGGGTGGAGTTGCTCTTACATCTCACAAATTGAACATAAAGTCAAATTTAACTCACCTTGAATAAGGGGGCGCCTGAGCCGAAACCTCGAATTTGTTGATATGATTAACGTTCGTTGAAACTTGAAATGTATGGTCCAAATTACTCTACCATATAAGAAAATAACTTTGGCAAAATAATATTTACTCTCGTAAGTTTACCTCAACCTATATAACCACCTCGGCGAAAATGACATTTGAGTTGGTGAAGTCCTCTCTCTCCTGGATGAACAATTCAAAAGCTTCGGTGGCCAAATTTGTCTCACAAAATACACAAAACCCGATCAGGCCATATCTGCAAGAGTCCCTTTGTGGCTGAGAAATGAGAACTTTGGATAGGCCTTTCATGGATGGCTTTGGTCTCATATCTCTCTCTCATACACCAATTCATTTTCCCACATAATTGAGTTACAAGTTTACAAAAGCACCAATCTTTGTAGTTGATAATGAAATCTAAACTCTGAAGCTATAGACAAAACAGGTGTCGAACTGAGCAACCAACCATGATAAGCCCACCTAGGAGAGCAAGGACAAAAGCCACCATAATTCAAAAACCACAAAGGGAAAAATCACTACCACCAAAACCTCACCCACGCAACTGAACCCAGAAGCCAAAGAGCGAGAGAAAACTCAGCATGGCAATGGCATTGGCGCTTCGCAGGCTTTCCTCTTCTGGGGACAAGCCCATTCGCCCTCTCTTCAATGCCACCTCTCATTATTACATGGTTCTTTCTACTTTTTCTCTTGTTTTGTGTTGTTGGGTTCTTTGCTGTCGTTGAATGCCTGATAATTTTACCACTTTCCCACTTACTTGTTTTCATTTTACAGTCATCTTTGCCCAATGAAGCTGTCTACGACAAGGAGAAGCCCGGTGTCACAGTAAGTTCCCATTATAACCAGTTTTTAATCTGACTTGGGTTTTTGGCTTTGTGTTTTTGTGTGTTGATGTGGTTTGTTTCTAAATAGTAAAGCATGAACTTTATATCTTACAGTGGCCTAAGCAACTGAATGCTCCACTGGAGGCTGTGGATCCCGAAATTGCAGACATCATTGAACACGAGAAAACCAGGCAATGGAAGGTATGCTGTTACTGTGTAATCAAAATCAAGACTTTGGTATGAACAATGATTGTTAGAATGGACAATGATGTGGTTTGATGCCTATTTTTCAGTGAACAATTATACTTGTGAATAGTGCTTTCTTTTAGTAGTCTATGTTGACAATTTTATCTAGGCCACAATTGAGAAAATTTTATCTCTTTCCATTTTCTATGATTTTGTGGTGGGAATTTAAATGATGGAAACAAGTTTCTCTTCAGCATGATATCAAGTTTTGGTATGTTGTTTAACTTCATCTCTTATTAGAATTCTTTGTTGTATTTCTGAAGGGGCTAGAGCTGATACCCTCAGAGAACTTCACATCGCTGTCTGTGATGCAAGCAGTTGGGTCAGTGATGACCAACAAATACAGTGAAGGATACCCCGGTGCTAGATACTATGGAGGAAATGAGTATGTGAAATCTTCCCAACTGTTCCCTTTGATTGAAAGCAGGGTGTTTACATAGTCAACTCTTTATGTTTTATTTTGGGCTAGAAACTAATTAAGAAATAACTCTTCAAATTCTCAGGTTCATTGACATGGCAGAATCTTTATGCCAAAAGCGTGCTCTGGAAGCATTTCGGTTAGATCCAGCAAAATGGGGAGGTAACTTCATATGGCATAACTCATGAACAGCCTCCAGCTATTTGTTACAATGTCCAAAAGTAAGCATACGGGCAGTATGCATCTCAACATTCACCAGGACCATATTTTCACATTCACAGGCCACTTTTCGAACATCTACTATATGATTCAGGATGACATCTATATGAACAGCCTCCAGCTATTTGTTACTATATGATTCCAAAATTAGGCATGGGATGTCTTGGAAGATCAATGGAGTTGGTTTCAGAAGATAAAACTTACACAAAAAACTTCCTACCATCATCCCGAAATTGCATCTTAGTCCTCAACACAACTTCTAGCTTTATCTTCCTATCACATATCTCCTATGACTATTTTTAGCAACTGTGTGAATGAACTTACCATTCTTATCACCTTCCTGGAGCCACTGAACGTATCAGTTGCAAGAAGTTAGTAAAAGCTGGAGAATACTATAATGTAGGTAGTAATTGGAGATGAGTGTTTGCTTGGGGTTGAAGATTGGATGGCTTATGTTTAGCTAATATACAGTTGCCTGTGCTAAGTGTGTCAAAATAGAAATTTGTTTCTGTCCAATTTTACAGAAACAAGATTAGAAATATTCTACAGACTAGGATTAGGTAGAAGATTAAAGGTTGAAGTGACAATTGAAGAAGAGGAAGAGGATTGTGTAGCCATAAGAAACTGAGAAGATGACGGAGAGATAGGAGGTGTGAGAAGAAAAGAGGCAGAGAGCAAAATCCATGAAGAATTACCATGAAAAATATATATGGAGTAGGGTTAGCCTCTGTATTTATAATCAGTATTGTCTTGCTGTACTAGAGTCTGATGTATTAAATAAGTTGAGCACAAACCAAGTCCCCTAACTCAAGTCAATCAAATCCCTGAATAGTTGGTTTAGCAATATCTAATATATGTTAACCGCATAGAAGCTTTCTTTTTTACATGATGTCATCTTCCTATATTGCAGTCAACGTGCAGCCTTTATCAGGGTCTCCAGCTAATTTCCAGGTTTACACTGCATTGTTAAAACCTCATGATAGAATCATGGCACTTGATCTTCCTCATGGTGGACATCTTTCTCATGGCTATCAGGTAATTACAACTTCCGGTGAGCAGTTTCTGCTGTGATTAAATGTCTAATCAGTCTATGATCAGTGTTCATCTGTTTTGATTCTAAACATAAGGGTGTACTTGAAAATATTTCCTCTGTTCTGTTGTAACATCTGCAGATTCTTTTTTCTCTAGAAACTTGAAATAGCTGCACTAGAATAGTATCACTGTTCTTGTAACATCTATTGACTTTGAAGAAAGTTGAACCTCATGCCGTTTATAATTTTTCAATTTTTGTTACTTCAATACTTGACAGTAACTACATTCCTCTTAAATTTCTTGTTTTTTTGTTTTTTTGGTAATGTGCAGACTGACACTAAAAAGATATCTGCTGTGTCGATCTTTTTTGAAACAATGCCATACAGATTGAATGAGAGCACTGGCTATATTGACTACGACCAGGTAGCTTAGAAGTTTTCTTGTTATGTTGATTCTTGGGGTACAACTCATTTTTTCATTGTTACTTTGTTGCCAAGTTCCTACTTCAGAAATGCCTTAAACTACCTTTATTTTTTAGCCTTGGCATGACAGAGGAATTTATGAAGATCAATAAAGACCAAATAATAACACAGTGCAAATTCAAACCTATTAGTTAAACCTGTAGGCTGTAGGATTAGTAAACTGTCAGCTTTTGATACATTATCAAAAGACCAAAAAAGACATTATCAAAAACTTATTGCTGAAATATTGTAATGGATTATTTAAACCACAACATTCTGTTGAAAGGTTACCAAGATGAAATCTATCTTATTCTTATTATTCTTGCTCGTCATATAGAAACTTTATGTTTAAATTTATCTACCTGTGCAAGTAGAAGCTTCATCTGACAAGAGTAACCATGATTTGCAGTTGGAGAAAAGTGCCACGCTATTTCGGCCAAAATTAATAGTTGCTGGTGCTAGTGCCTATGCACGTCTGTATGACTATGCACATATTCGCAAGGTAAGCTTGTTTGGATTTGAATAATAATAATAGAAAGAAAAAACTCAAAAGAAAATCCTTACACCTCTTTTCTTGAGAAAACTAGAACTAGGAAGAACTATAATTTCCTTTGGAATTTGATTTCATGTGATGGTGGAAAAGTCCAAGATTTACCTTTTAAGTACTTGACAGGTATGCAACAATCAGAAAGCAATATTGTTGGCAGATATGGCACACATCAGTGGGTTGGTTGCAGCTGGTGTCATCCCATCACCTTTCGAGTATGCGGATGTGGTGACCACCACAACGCACAAGTCGCTTCGTGGCCCTCGTGGAGCCATGATTTTCTTCAGGAAGGGGGTAAAAGAGATTAACAAACAGGGGAAAGAGGTGAGTTTTCCAAGATCACAGTTCGAACTTATTTATTTTTACCTTTTAAGCTGCAGTTTACTAAACTCACCCAATGTTTATACTTTCCTGAAGGTGCTGTATGACTACGAAGACAAAATCAATCAAGCTGTCTTTCCTGGGCTTCAAGGTGGCCCGCACAACCACACAATTACTGGTTTGGCAGTTGCATTGAAACAGGTGTACATGCTGATTATGATAACCAGGAATTTAATTTTTATTTTCTTTGTAGAAGTTAATTCCTTTGTTAATGCGGTATATTTAATTATTTATGGCAATAAATGATCTGTAGTAGTTATTGTTGATGTTGAGAATAGGGGTTTCTTATGCATCTTGAGTTGAGTCTCAGCTCCCCGCCCGTGCAAATATCTTATGGAACTCAGGTGGCCAAGACAGTATTTATCTATACAGATCAGAAACTGAAATACCTTATATTGTCTTATGGAACTGACACATACTCTGTCAAACTGCAAATTTTGTTTGAAGTACTTGCTTTACTTTTCTGTGACCACTGAATTAGAAAAAAAATGTGGAAGTTCCTATTTGCAAATGGTCCGATGTAAGATATGCATGGTTTACTGGCTACATCCAAAGCAATTTTAAGGAAGTATTAACTCTCTTGGCCTTTAACATCCATGGCCAATTCAGACCTTACCCTTTTACCCTCACACTCTCATTCCCCCAGTTCTTTCATAAAATTACCAATGATACTTGAGAATTTTACTTTTCAAGTTCTGTTGAAATCTTATTGGTCATATTTTCTGATTCTTGTTTAAATGTAGGCTACTACACCAGAGTACAAAGCTTATCAAGAGCAAGTTCTCAGCAATTGCTCAAGATTTGCACAGGTATCATATTCTGAGATGTAAGAATCTTTGTTTTTGAGACAAGATCTTAAATTTATATATATATATACAGTTATTCTCTTATCCGGATGTCCGCATATTATTATCGTGTGGATGCTATTGTAAACAGACAGGAAAGCAGGGAGGGGTAGTACAAAATACATGGCGTCCAGATGTCCGCATAGGAGAATTTATATATATCAGTTATTCTCTTATCCGGATATCCGCACATTATTATTGTGTGGATGCTATTGTAAACAGGCAGGAAAATAGGGAGGGGTAGTACAAAATACATGGCGTCCGCACGATAATAATGTCCGGATGTCAACGTATGAGAATTTCTGTACATATATATTTCAAAAGGAAAAGAGAGATAGAGATAACAGCTTCAGACATTTCCTTTTGTTCACCTATGCTAGAATTTTCCTTGATATAATGTTCTCTTGTTAAGACATAGGTCTATAATTTACTTCCAGCATTCTAATAGCTAAAAATTGGAAAAAAATATGCAGTCTTTGGTTGAGAAGGGCTACGAACTTGTCTCTGGCGGAACTGAGAACCATTTAGTTTTGGTGAATTTGAAGAACAAGGTAACAGAACTTTTCTTTTTTTTGTAATACTGTATAGAGAAGCTTCTGGGTTTCAAAAATTTGTTTGTGCAATCATCTAAGTCTACCACTTAGTTGTGCTTTATAGTCAGAGAAATTTTGAAACTACCAATCTGGGCTGTTGACTCCATGTAATAGTGTACCATACAGTTTTTCTATCATGAAAGATGCAGTGACAGCACTGTCTGTTTGTTAAAACCTCATTTTCCAGGGTATTGATGGCTCCAGGGTCGAAAAAGTGTTAGAAGCTGTTCACATTGCAGCCAACAAGAACACTGTTCCTGGAGATGTGTCTGCCATGGTTCCTGGCGGCATCAGGATGGGTAAAGGCTTCTCATAATTTTGGTTCTTCTTACACTCTTTTTCTTTCATAAAATTTCAGTAACCTTACTCGGTGATTTTTCTGAAACTTCAGGAACCCCAGCTCTAACCTCTAGGGGATTTGTTGAGGAGGATTTCGCTAAAGTTGCAGATTTTTTTGATGCTGCTGTGAAGTTAGCAGTGAAGATCAAGGGGGAAGCCCAAGGTTCCTAAACTATTTGATATCATAAATGTCATGCTCACCAAGCTTTTGTTTGTCCAGTTGTCATTCATATACAAGTGGTATCTAATAGTTGGCTGTTGATAATCCTGGTGTTTGCATGGGCTAATATGGAACTGCGTTTCCTTCGTTTCTGTATACCAGGAACAAAGTTGAAGGACTTTGTGGCCGCACTGCCCGCCCCTCACTTCCAATCTGAAATTGCAAAGCTCCGACATGATGTCGAGGAGTATGCTAAGCAATTTCCCACAATTGGGTTTGAGAAGGAAACCTTGAAGTACAAGAACTGAAGAACAATGTTAGGTATGAGATTACCTGAATACTATTCAAGTCATATATATTTGCAGATTACGCCTTGTGCTTTAATTCAAGCAACTAACTTGAAACATTGAACCACAACTTTGCACTTTAATTGAAGCAAGTCCACAGGCATGTCATGTGTTTTAATTTATCTTTGTGGAACAGGCACGGTAAGCAGTCATCAACGGACTTTTCTTGGTTGAGAAAGCAGAAGGATCGTACGTCAATATGAAGAGATATACTGTATTTAAATTCAGCAAACCTTGATTCGGATCCTGGTGAATGTATATAGATGTACTAGTTGAAACTTTGTAATGCAATAAACCTGCCTTGATTTAATACCCAAACAAAACCAAAAAAAAAAAAAAAAGCTATCACCATGAGGCGATCTCACAACCCAAGAGATGATAATCAACTAAAGTAAACAAGTTTTACAGATAATGAACTGTTCATTATCAAAAGTACCTTGGCCAACTGTTCTAACTCACGTCTATGTTTTTCTATTTATGAATCTTAAGTGTATATTGCAAGTCAAAAGATCTTAAGTTATATTTCCAATGAGACTGCCTAAACTATGAAATGTAAAAACATATATCATATACATTTGAACAATAACAATTTCAAAGAATAAATCTGAAATGTTGGTTTAGTAAGCATCTACAATGGACTTCCTAAACTACCTCTTTAGATAAAATTTAGGGAGGAAGTAAGAAAACCCACCTCCAACCATGCTCCCTATTCAGCTCCTAAAATAGAGAGATCTCTAGGAGCTCTTAAATTTGAGAGAAAATGAACTCGTGGTGACTTCTTATAATTTAATGCTACCCTATTTATTGAATATTTTAAAACCTTTAATCAATATTGTCTATATATATAATTTATTTATTTATTTTTATAGAGATGGACCATTTATATTGAATTAAAATATAATTCTAGCATTTATGACTCTCTAAATTAGAGAGTATGATTGAAGTTGAAATTTTATAGAGAGCTCATAAAATAACTTTGTGTGTTTTTAGTTAAATTTTAACTAAAAAATAGAGAACATGATTGTAGTTAAAATAAATATAGAACATAATGAAATCTGAGAAGTTCCTCTTATTTCAAACATAAAAGATTCATCAAATTTCTTTCCTTGATTTCATGAGCTCTTACCACTAAACTATGGACGGTTGACACAATTCCCATTCTAATTAAAGTGTGCCCAATTAAAAACTTTTCAGTCAGAATCCGAATTTACAAAGCAACTTCCATTACTGGTGTGCCATTTTTCCACATAAAAAAAAACAAAATGAAGCATATCTTAAACCTCAAATGCACAAACGAAAGAGATAAAAAAACAGAAATGAGGCATATCTTAAAGCTCCACGTACGAAAGAGAGCCCTGTTGGCTTCTCTTCTTATATTCAACATGCTCATGGCTACTCGCGTCATTCTCTCTCGTTCAGTCCACCCTCTCCTCCTAAAGCGCACTCCTTTCCTCCATTTTGCCCCTAAACATCTACCCAAATCCCAGTCTTGTCCCCTCTGGTCTTCTTCCTTCTCCTTCTGCCTCAGACTCCACAAATCCGCCACTACCAATCCTTCACTCGCTTCTCGCCCTTGTTCTTCCCTATCTGCAACTGCAATGGCCTCCTCTGCTTCTGTAGACGAAGCTTTCGGAACCAATCCTCTTCTCCAAGACTTTGACTTCCCTCCCTTCGATGTCGTCGATGCCAAGCACGTGCGACCTGGGATTCGCGCTCTCTTGAAGAAACTGGTACGATTTTCATTCCAGTTTCAAAAAAATTCATTTTGTTTTTATTTTTATCGTATTTGAGTTTCTGGGATTTTATGATTTTCTTCGTTTTTCTGTATTTTGGCTATTTGTTTTGTATTGGTTTCTGGGTTCTTCGTGTTTTTTCTTATTGGGTTCTGGTTTTTTCTGGGTTTGGATTTGATGGTTTCCATGGTGGGGTTTAAAGGAGGGTGATTTGGAGGAATTAGAGCGTACGGTGGAGCCCACCTGGCCGAAGTTGGTCGTGCCGCTGGAGAAGATCGTTGACCGATTAACTGTGGTTTGGGGGTTAGTCGACCACCTCAAGTCTGTTAAGGACTCCTTGGAGCTTCGTTCTGCTATTGAAGAAGTCCAAGTATGGATTTTGTTTTCAGAAATTTTGCTTCTGTGCCTCGTCTGTTCTTGAAGTTCCATTTTTGTTTTTATTTTGAATCACTTTTTGTGGTCCCTGAATTGGCTTCTTTGTTTTGATTTTTCTTTGGGTTCTTTTTCGGTGGTGCTCTGCAGCCAGAGAAAGTTAAGTTTCAGCTTAGGTTGGGGCAAAGTAAACCAATTTACAATGCATTTAAAGCTATTCTAGAATCTCCTGATTGGCAGACGCTGACTGAGGCCCGCAAACGTATAGTTGAAAGTGAGTATTCATATATTTTGTACCATGTAAAAGTTGAATCTACAAGGAATACGGGGGTTCACGACCTTTTCATTGGTTTTTCTATTCTAAAGTAATTGTGATGTTTGATGAATTATACCTGTACCAGTGAGCCTTGCTATATTTTACACTTGAAAAAGGATGGCTTGCAATTGGTGCTTGAACTGGACACAGGACTTAAAGCCGTGTGCAAAACTTGTTATTTCCTCAATGCGTGTTTTGTAGAAGGCTTAGTTACAATTTTACAAGCTAACAAAATTAACATCTTTGCATCCTGCTTAAACATTATCCATGCAAAGTGTGGTTTTCCTTTTACCTTTACGTTTTTGTCTATGCTTGTCTTGTCTGACATTTCTCTTATTGTGCTTGTGCAGGCCAAATAAAGGAGGCAGTTTTGTGTGGTGTTTCTCTAGAGGATGATAAAAGAGACAAGTTTAACAAAATTGAACAGGTGTGCTTTAATAAATTTATTAAGCTAGTACTGTAGCAGTCTTTTTGAACGTCATCCTCCATTGTGTCTTTGAATTCTTTTTTTTATTTTTATTTTTTATTTTTATTTTTATAAATCTTGGAAGAAGGTTGTTATCCATGTATGGTAACTCAGGTTTTGGCATCACTATATGAGTTGCTACCGCTACAACCGCATGCTAACTTATGCCATATTATTCCTTGGATACATAGTTTCATATGGGCTTGTATGAGCATTGCTTACCCCTTTCTTATATATTTGGAGGGGGAGGAGGGGGTTGGGGGCAATTGTTTGACTTAATCTATATCAGAAAACTTCTGCTCTGCCTTTTCTTCGTATTTTTTATTTGTAGTTTATTTATTTATTTAATTTTTTTGGGCCTTTCCCTTCAATTTGGAAATATCGGATATGAGTTAATATCTATTTAATTCGAGTAAGGCTAACAAATAGGTTTTGATGATGATATTCTCATTTTAGTTCGGCTTTACCTTTACTTGATTTTGGCATTTCTATTTGCAGGAACTAGAAAGACTGTCTCACAAATTTCAAGAGAATGTTTTGGATGCCACAAAGAAGTTTGAAAAGCTAGTTACTGATAAGAATGAAATTGAAGGATTGCCAGCCACTGCTCTGGGAATGGCAGCACAAACAGCGCTGTCAAAGGTATTCCAATTGTACCCTGACGAGTTTTCTTTAGACTTGTTATTTATCTTACTTAGTATCATCTGTTGCATCTGTGTATCTCATCAGGGGCATGAAAATGCAACTGCTGAGAATGGGCCTTGGATAATTACATTGGATGGCCCAAGTTTTCTCTCCGTTATGCAACATGCTCGAAACCGGTCTTTGCGTGAGGAAATATACCGTGCTTACGTAACTCGTGCATCCAGTGGAGATATGGATAATACTGCTATCATTGACTCAATTTTGAAGCTTAGGTTGGAAAAGGCCAAGCTTCTGAATTACAATAACTATGCTGAGGTGCGTCTATTCATTTTAAACACACTTTCTTATGATAGGCTTGCTGAGATATAATGTATCAGGTAAGCATGGCAACCAAAATGGCTACTGTTGAAAAAGCAGAAGAGCTCCTAGAAAAGCTTCGAAGTGCTTCCTGGAATGCTGCAGTTCAAGGTAGGTTATTGACAGCTCCTACTTTATGGAAAGTTATTTCTATGATTTTTAAATAGAGTTTATCATTCTTTGTTAGCTTTCAAAAAAAAAAAGGAGGAGAATGAAGATAATTTTTAATGAAAATATATTCAGCAAAAAGTCTTTTATGTTAGAAAACATACTGACGTTTTTATTTATTATATCCTTGTAGATATGGAAGATCTTAAGAATTTCTCCAAAAGTAAAGATGCTCCAGAAGCTTATGATTTGAATCACTGGGACACCAGCTTCTGGAGTGAGAGGCTTCGTGAGTCTAAATTTGACATCAATGAGGTTCTCTCTCTCTCTCTCTCTCTCTCTCTCTCTCTCTGCTCGTATGTGTGTTGTGTGCAACTTCTAATCTTCATCTGTTTGGAATTACATGTGTAACATCAAATGGTGTAATTAGTACCTACTACTCTCATTCACTTCATTAAATCTTTTGTTGTCACTTTTGTGTGACAGCATTTATTAATGAAACATAATTGGAGATTGTCAAACTCTTTCTTTCTTGTTTTAAATTTTTGTGTGCTATCATTTTCCCATTAATTTAAGGCCACCGTTTTTGTTCGCAAGACTTATATTCCTGCCTTTGTATTCTACAGGAAGAATTGCGTCCATATTTCTCCTTGCCCAAGGTCATGGATGGCCTATTTAACCTAGCAAATATTCTTTTTGGAATTAATGTTGAACCGGCTGATGGTCTAGCTCCGGTATGTATGCTTTTTGGAATTGCTATATTTTGGTTCATTTAATGAAGATATGAATTTGCATCCTGTACTCATATACAAATATATACACACACGTCTCTCAGGTTTGGAACAATGATGTTAGATTCTATCGCATCAAAGATTCTTCTGGGAGTCCCATTGCGTACTTTTATTTCGATCCATATACTCGTCCATCAGAGAAAAAGGGAGGTGCATGGATGGATGAAGTTCTTGCTAGGAGTCATGTCTTGTCACGTGATGGTGCCTCTGCGAGGTTGCCTGTGGCACATATGGTGTGCAATCAAACACCACCAGTGGGAAACAAGCCCAGTCTTATGACCTTCCACGAGGTAAATTGAATTACATTCATTTTTAGCTTACTGGCCATGACCAAAAGCTAGAGTAATTAGAAGGGGAGCGAAAGTTAAGGGGTTCAGGGGATGGTTAAGTGGGAATGAAAAAGGAATGTGCCTACTTTTGAGGCCCATCATTTTTTTTTTTTGAGGAGATCAAGCCCATCTTTTCACTTCCTCCTGTATCGGAGCTATATGAAAGTTGGATGATATAGATTACAGAAAGTGTGTTTCATAGATCCAAGGATGTATTACGGATCCCCCATTCAGATTGAGATGCACTGATCAGAGTCCATCCATCTAGTGGTTGGAGTGACTTTATTAATTCAGGCTCAGCATGAGTAAGTGTCGATTGGTTTATGTGAAGGCCTTCGTATCCAATCAACACATGCCCAATTTTAAATAATATTTTCAGAAACACTTTTACTATTGATGTTGTGACTGGCTTGGTCTGAGGAATGCATGCAAGTATTGCCAAGTCTAGGCTTGTGCTATTGCTGGCAACAAGTCCTATTCTTCTACTTGTAGAATGTAAATGAGTATTTTTTTTTAAGTTGATATAATCAACTAGTAAAAAGGCTCTGAATTTCTTTATAGAAAGAAAATCTGGGAAATTTTGGGTGGGGCACTGAATGCCCCATGTTTGTATATTTTTGTCTTACAGTCATGAAATAGTGATTATTTTTGCAGGTAGAGACTGTCTTCCATGAATTTGGTCATGCACTTCAGCATATGCTGACTAAGCAAGATGAGGGTCTCGTTGCTGGTATTCGGGGAATAGAATGGGATGCTGTAGAATTACCCTCTCAGTTCATGGAAAACTGGTGTTACCATAGGTAATCTTGTCTGCTAAAATCCTTTGAACTATTATGCTTCGAATCTTCTAGATTTACCTCTCAAATGACAGACCTTTATACTGATTGTATCAAAGAGGGAGATGGGGAAAGGGATACATGTATGAAATATATAGTTGCTCTATCATCTCATCACGCACTTGCCCTTTGTTTCTCAAATTACTTACCTTTATACTGATTATGTCAAATTTGCGTGCTATGCCTTAAAACTTTATATATGTGGGCATTCTGTCCTAAAACCTAGAGCCGATTTCCCTTCCATGCTGTATCAAGTGACAGTAGGATCCTATGTTCTTTGTCTCAGTATTAATGATTTATTTCTTGAATTGGTGCTGTAGAGACACTTTAATGAGCATTGCAAAACATTATGAAACTGGGGAGACTCTTCCAGAAGAAACATATAAAAAGCTTCTCGCTGCTAGGACTTTCCGTGCAGGCTCCCTAAGCCTTCGGCAGGTCAGTTCAGTATCTTGGTGTTACTTTTTCCAGACATCGTGTTGGCTTTTTATGTTGTTCTATTCTTGTACTTTTGATATAAATATTACTTGGTTTTACTTTTATTGACGATGTAAATCTGGATTCTTTGTTGGGTTTTGTCTTGCTTATCCTTGTGCTATACGGAAGTATTGTTTGTTCTCCATGAAGGATGTCTTTCTTGTGGTGTTATACTGAGGTTATGTCAACTTTTGCGCATTCTGGCATCTTGAAGACTTTATGACAAACATCTTGTCAAATGTTTGAATCCGACATTCTTGTGCAACTTTATTATAACTATAGAATGTTCCAACTTTGAAGTAAAATGTATCTGTAAATTTCGGTAAACCAAACTAAGATAGGCAAGAGACAATCAAAGAGATAAAGAATTGCATTTATTGATATACAATTACGTGCAAAAGTAAGAAAAAATAATAAAAGCTGAACATTTAAATACAGACAAAAACCTAATAAAGGTGATACAAATTCTAAACTACTCGTAGTGAAATAAGAAAATGCCTAATAGAAGTTCTTTATTGTAGATAAGATTCATAGCATTTATGCTCTTTGTTGTATATTAATTTTTGAATGATTTTCACTACATATATTTGCTTTTTATGGTAGTAATTTGCCTGTATTATCCATAGTTTCAGGAAGTCAACTGTATTCATATACATGACAGTTTTTGTCTTTGATTTGCATATTGCAGATAAGATTTGCAAGTGTAGATCTGAAGTTGCACACAGATTACAAACCTGGTGGATCAGAATCCATCTTCGATGTTGATCGCAGGGTTAGTGAACGAACACAAGTGATCCCTCCACTTCCAGAAGACAGGTTCCTTTGTGGTTTCAGCCATATATTTGCAGGTTTGCTTCTATTTTCTTACTTTCAACTTCTCAGCAGTGTTCTAATTTTTAACTCCATTTGACCTTAAATGTTTATCTGTGTATTGCTTTTTCTGTGAATATTAGGTGGATATGCAGCTGGGTACTACAGTTACAAGGTATTTCTTGTTCCTTATCAAGTCAGTCCCTGGCTTGAGTTTATTGAGTGGTCAAAGTATTTGTAATATTTTATCATATCCCTATGATTTGTGGCCTTGCTTTGTATTTTTAGTTGTCCATTTCCTATGGAATTTTATTTTGAGTTGAAATTGCTCTATTTTTCAGTGGGCTGAGGTGTTGTCTGCTGATGCCTTCTCTGCATTTGAGGATGCTGGATTGGATGACAGCAAGGTAAGCTGGAAACAGCTGTGCATAAGAACTTGTCAAGTTTTGCAACTTACATTGTGTAACAGGGAGTAATAATTCATGAATAGATTATGCATCATCTCCCCGTCGCTCCTTGTTGATTTTTTATATTTATCGTATCCCGTGAAAGTCATGCGGCTTTGCTCACCTCATGGGTTTTTTACATGCTTGAACACACAATGACGTTGGACTTGGCTCATCAAACATATCAAGCCATCTGCCTTCTTTTCACGTTTGATCTATTCACATGATGTTTAATCTTGCAACAGGCTGTTAAAGAAACTGGACACAAGTTCAGAGAAACCATCCTTGCTCTTGGAGGCGGGAAACCACCACTAGAGGTTAGACAAACTATATTCCTTACGGCATGCATACCTTTTCATGATTTCCTTATATTTTTTTCCCCACAATTTGTTTGTGGGAAAAGCTTTATTTGGTTTCAACTATCTCTGCTTTGTAATGAAATAATATATGGCTTTGTCCATAATCGTTCTAGTGCTTAACCAAGCTTTTGGATCCGTTAATCGTCGTTCTTTTCTGTCAATCATTATAAGTGCTCTTAAAGAGCATACTGATTTAGATTTCTTTAATCTTATATCCAGTACCCTCCTCCTAAGTTTCTTTCTGAATGTTTTGATTGTTTGTTTCCAGGTTTTCGTGGAATTCCGGGGTCGTGAACCTTCACCAGAGCCATTGCTCAGGCACAATGGACTATTAGCCACGGCTTCTGCATGAACTAAGATGAATTACGATGAATTATAATGTTTACTTGGCCTTTGATTTATTTTTGGTTCTGCTTGGAGTTGAAAGGCATCATGTGGCCAGAAAAAGAAATGAGTTCAAATGTATCAATTGTCCCAAACCCATTGTAAGGGGGGTCTTTTGCGTCAATGACTAAATGATGTTGTATGAAGCGTCATTCATCTCAATAAGATTGCTTGTCCGAGAACTTGAAAATAACTCGACGAAAAAAGAAATGTAACAGAGGAATGAGGATCGGGACGTCTTTTTCGTTTGTTTCTTCCTAACGTACAGACCTTCCGAAGAATTTACCATGGTGAGAATTAAAAAAATAACTACAATTAATGAAAAAAATTAGTTGCAATCAATGTATTCAGTTGATACTTTTGATATAAGCAATATTGAGTGAGATGGAAATCAAACTTTGGATTTTGGTGTGGAGATAAACGCTCGTAATCACTTTAGGCACAAACCCCTTGTGAAATAACAATAATTGTTTTTTGCACTTGACACACCACAATGTGTTTTAAACTAGTACTTTGTTAAGGTAATTATTATTCAAACTCTCATTTTGTCATCCTACGCTTCAAACTTAATGTAAGCAGTGTCAGCTTACACACAAATGCGGAACGTAGTGAGAGATCACAAATGCAGAACGTAGTGAAAGATTACATATTGAGAAGGAAAATAACACTATCATTAGTATATTTATTGTTAAAACAGAAAAGATAGATATTAGGCTGTTTATTAGCTAAACATTGTGCTATTCACCTTTTTGTCTATAAAACGAAAATGCTAGGCAAAGGTCCTATAAAAAATTGAACACATTATGAAACAATTTAAAATATAAAATAAAATAAAAACTAAATAAAAAGAGAACAAAATAATGGAGGGTTTGCCTTGGAAGGTAAGACTCACAAATCATAAGACAAAAAGGTCATAAGCAATCCAGTACCAATCTAAGCAACCCACCTCACCTCAAACTTCAAACTTCAAACCCTTCCACTCATTTTTTACAAACTACCAAATAAATAAATAAGACAACAAACACAGGAAGAAATAAAAGTAAGGAAACCTGCCATCTTCACACCACCATCATACAAAAGCATTAAAAATCAATTAGCTCCCATTACATAGAAAAAGAAAATGGAAAATCAACTTACTCCAATCACAGGCCAACAAAAAAAAAAAAAAATCATAAAGGATGTATGTACCCACCTCAGTTAGATAGATGAAAAATACATATTATATAATATTAGTTTGTTTAGAATCTTTGAATTTGCTGGGTGAGCACCAAGTAGGCAGATCAAGATGGCTCGGGCAGGTGGAATAACAAACGCAGTGAACGTTGGGATAGCGGTCCAAGCTGATTGGGAAAACCGCGAATTCATCTCCCACATTTCTCTCAATGTTCGCCGCCTCTTCGATTTCCTTGTCCAATTCGGTACATCCCTTTCCAACCCGTATTCTCTCGGTTTTGGTTTTGGTTTTTCTGTTTGTCCTAGTTTGTTTCTAGTCTTTTGCTGGTTTGGGTATGTCTCAAAATCTTGTCTGTATTGTTGACTTGCTTCAGTTGGTTTCCTGGTTCTTGCTGATTTTGGTGCTGACCCAACTGAGATTTGGACCAATTTCTCTAAGTTGCTGATAGTTTTAGTGAGTTTGCTGATTTGGGTGTGGATTTTAGACTTGGTATATGCCTCCCTTGAGGGTCCTAGACCATTAAATATTTGTCTAATTTATTTTCATTGCATATTAGCCTGAAACTTAGCACCTTAGCCAAAATTCCACCTTGTTCTGCCAAAGATCTGGTTCTAATTTATCTACTTTAAATGGGAGTGCACATATATTTGGTTGAATTTCGTGACCCGAAACAACGAATGTAGGATAGTTAATCATCATCTTGTTCAAGCACCAAGCTTTCTCTTAACTGAACTCTTCTTGCAGCCCTGGTTTGAATCTTTCTATAGGTGCATAGTTGGAATGACTACTTTGCCCAGCTTCAGCGCAATCCGTTATTCAGTAATAATTTAGTTTGCTGGAGTCCTTGCATCTGGTTTCGAATCTGATTTTTCCTTTTAGGATGGTGGTTTGTTTTCATTTGATCTACTTGTTGGACAAATTGGAAATTTCTCTTCCTTTCGGGATTTAATTAATGTTACACACTCTTGGGCTAATTTTTGTTTTTCTTGTTATTGAAGAGGCTACAACAAAGAGCAAATTGGCATCACTGAATGAGAAGCTTGATGTATTGGAACGAAAGCTAGAACTTCTTGAAGTTCAAGTGGGTACTGCATCAGCCAACCCTTCTCTTTTTGCTCGTGATGCTTAGCAGATCATGCCATTCTTATTAGATTATAATATACCGCTTTACTGTAAGCATCCTCTTGTCTATAGTGTGGACGTGAACTTATTTCTTGGTCTTGTAGCCCAGTTCAAAAGTAATCTATCCATTTTTCTGCTTTTATGTTGAGTAATAGAAGTAATTTGTTTGTCATGAGGTTATTTTGTGGGTATACACTTCAAACAGAGCATGCTTTTTTAAAGTCTTTTATTTTCTCTTAGATACGTATGCATTGGATGCATTTTCACGAATGTAAGAGGATCGCGCAAGAGAATCTGACGGTGCAGGCAATTCTTGATATAGTGGATAAAAGACAATGCAAGTCTCTGATTAACAAGGCCTTGCCCAAATACTGTCAGATACAGCTATGTAGAACCCTAGTTGCAATTTTGCCAGTTGGGGTATTTTACGTTAGTTAGTCATTCTTTATTTTACGTTAGTTAGTCATTCTTTGTGGTCTTCTTTTCCTTCATTAAAATCAATTGCTTATTCTTTGCAGTCATTCTGGTTGAATTGCATGTGTTCTCTCATCTTCTTCTTGCTGCTCCCATAGCTCAGTCCAGTGCATTTAGTATAAGCTCAGTCTTCTTTGATCAACCCTATTGTCCATCTAGCTTCATCTTATCTGCAAACAAGTTACTATGGTCAAGAAGATGAGCAGCTATACGCTATTGTGTTACAACGTTTTCAATTGGTTACTCTTCAGAGATTTCGGACCTGTTGGTCTGCAAAACAATGGGGATTTTTGTTGCGGTTTTAGGTGCTTGCTACTTATAGTTTTCAAGATTTGACTTTGGATCATTTTATTATAAGAATCACTGAATTTATACACCCTCACTTCCTATCTGTTTTGCTTACACAACTTACCCTCGTAATTTGATCAGACATGTGTTCAAGCTAACTCCTTTCCTTAGTATACATCCCCATCTTGCAAATTAATTAACAAGTGAAAATTGGGGTGACGGCTTTAAATCCAAGATCTATTACAACCAGAGCTCCGTTACCGTGTTAGAAATTCACTAGACCCGTTTGGGACTGCTTATGTTAAAAAGAACTTATACTCTAGATAACTTTTCTAGAAATGCTTTTATTACAAGTACAGGGACATGTTTTTTTTTAACAAATCCACGTACTTTTGGAGAAGCACTTGCACTTTAAAGACTTTCTAGCACTTCCAAAAGTGCTATGATGTTAATTTTCGTGGAGCATAATTTGGTACAATTATGAATTCTCAGTGACACATTTAAGAAGTCTAACGTTGAGACCCTATGATGCCTGCATATATTGCATTGGTTTTGGTAGGCTGTTCTCATCATTTATTAAAAGGGTCAAACAATGCAAAAGAAAGCCCACACCGTTCTTCAGAACTATAATAGCGTTAAGTAGATTCCTTCACTGTAAGAAAAATATATTACACAAAGAAGGCGCATAAATTCAAAAAGAGCATTTGGAAATTATCCTAATTTTCTCCTTTATCACTTATGCGAAGCAACAAAACAATCATTCACAAAGTGACGAAAAATCTCATAAAACCATTCACTATCTTGGCTCCGGAGGAGCCATTTGTGACAAAATAGGTGAAGGTTCTGAAGGAGAGGGTGGTGAAATCCTTCTCTCCATGACCACAGAAAAGCGATTAGATCCAAAGCTCTCTATGGATCTCATGTATTCTGATGCGTTGTTCTCTATAATCAAAGCATCCTCCAGCTCCCGTACAATTTCAACCATGTTTGGTCGGGAAGCTGCGAAGGGTTCGATGCATGACACTGCCACCTCCACCACTCTCCACATAGCCTCTGCATGGTACGCTCCTTTTATGTTTGGATCAACAATTTCATCAATCTTTGATTCCCTTACATAGGATTTGGCCTGCATGCAAAGGTGTCTTTTTGTTAGTTTGCACTTATTGGATAATTATGCTATGCTTATTCACAATGATTTGAATCTTCGAGGGGCAAAAAGAATAGGAAAAAGTTTCCGGCCAGTCTATCAAAATGCAGTGTCATGTAAGAGGTCATTGATCTTTACATAAAACATCTGACTTAGAAACAATATATGTATCAACATTCCCTGGACTCTAAACATGATCAAACATACCCATTCAACCAAGCTCCACTCGGGACGTGGCCTGTGTATGTTCAGAGGTTCCCGGCCGCTTACAATTTCAAGCAGAACAACGCCAAAGCTAAATACATCACTTTTAGCTGATAAATGATGGGTCATGTAGTACCTGAACAATACCAGATTGAGATTATTAAGTTCAGGTAAATGTTTTCTACAGTTTACGCTTTTTGCACTACCTGAAAACTTCATGATGCAAAAAGTAGGAGACATTTTTAGCTTGTCCTGAATTTGTCCATGTACCTAGTGGATCCATGTCCATGTACATTCATCAAGGGTATGGTGACAGATTGACGTTGTATGTAGATGCAAGCTTAAATGTTATTTATTTTATTTAAATTGGCAGAGTGTTCTTGTAGTCCAACATCTCTACAGTCTACCAGTTCTGATTATAAACTAAAATAAGAAACTACAAAACCCAAAAACAATTCAAACCGAACAACTTAAGCTGAAGAAACAATCTTACTCTGGATCCAAGTATCCAGCTGTCCCTCTTACTTCCAGAGAAGCACAACTGTCACCTTCTTGGGGAGCATATTTTGAAAAACCAAAGTCTGCCACCTTGGCAGACATGCTATGATCCAGAAGAATGTTACTTGATTTCACATCCCTATGTATAATGGAACGCCCAGCAAAAGTGTGAAGATGCGTCAAACCTGAACAGTGAAAGTACTCTTCAAACCTTCTGATATTCAAAATGTTAATGGGAAAAGACGGTGAACATCCAGTCCATGAAAATAATATGGAATACTATATATAACTTGCCTCGAGCAGCACCAAGAGCAATTGACAGTCTGGTTGGCCAGTCCAGAATTTTTCTTTTTGCTGCTTCTCCTGTTAATTTATTTGATTTCAGTAACAATGAAAATCAAAAGGTATGAGTCCAGAGAAAGAGTGAGGTGACCAGTACCATAGAGGCGATCTTGTAGAGAGCCATTGGACATAAATGGATAAACTAGAATTTCTTGGTCATTTTCACAGCAATAACCAAGAAGAGGCACGAGGTTCTCATGGCGAATAGCTGAAAGAAGATTTAGCTGTAAAGTACATTAAAAGAATCGTCATTTCGCTTTTAAGGTATGTCAAAACATAACATGATAGTTCATCCACCAGTTAAGGAAAAAAAAATTCATTTCTTGATATGAGATAAATAGACAAAAGTTAAAGATGGAAGAATGATAAGTAATGATTTCCTAAATTAACATGAATTGTCATATATTATAGTAGTTATCAGTAGTTAATTACAATTTAAACCTCTACTAAAATCACCTAAAAGGACAAACTTGAAATAAAGAAAAAATATGATTGTTAGCCAAGGAGCATTTTCCCTGGAAATGCTTGAACCATGTAGGGGTTGCCTCTGGGGTGCAACACCCCAGCTGGGCCCTGCCCATCTGGGCATTGACATGGGCAGTGACCATGGCTACCACCACCATTCAAAACAACCCAAAATAAAGTAGGTTAGGATATAGGGGTAATCAGGAATATTCTTTGGTGGGATGAGTAATGAACGCAAAGAAGTGAAAAATTGTAGGGGGTGGGAAAAGCAAATGTGAAAATAGAAAGATATTAAGTAATCTAGAATGCACAGCAAGCGTTATATTTTATCTAATGGTAGCTGACTACAAATTTCCCAGCTCCACAAGGAGTGGGAGAATAGGAGTGATATTTCAAGTTCTGTGAGTCATATAAAATAGCTAAATCACATTAGATGATAACTGTAGGGCTGTTGCATAACGTTATCAAAAGCTATGACCAAAAGTGCTCAAAAATGAAAATTGAATCTCCAACCTCATTCTCAAATTCCCGAGTTCCTTGGGTTGATGTTGCTGATCGAACCTTCACTGCCACTTCCTGACCATCAATTAAAGTTCCACGGTAAACAGACCCGAAACCTCCTTCACCTATCAATGTTTTATACCTTTGGGTCGCAGCCTCTATGTACTCAAGAGTAAATGTTTCTATGGATATTGACTTTAAAACCAGATCATCCATGCTGGGTAATGAGAAGATTAAATCTGCAGTTCAAGGATATCTTTATTCAGAGGCTACGTATTTTAGAAAAGCAAACTTTATAATCTGCAAAACTTCCTCAACTAGCCTGACAATGTAAACAATGTGCTCACTTCGTAGATCATAACCACACCCAACAATTTTTGTTTATTGAATGTACAAGGGTATAATTGACATATATTTGTCTTTCATTCATCCCCACAGATATTGGATGCAAACTCAAAATTCTAATTCATGGTCACGCCTTCTA
The DNA here is from genome assembly GCF_000346465.2 of Prunus persica. Lineage (NCBI taxonomy): Eukaryota > Viridiplantae > Streptophyta > Magnoliopsida > Rosales > Rosaceae > Prunus > Prunus persica. The sequence continues at coordinate 21,781,976 of NC_034014.1, forward strand.
TTTTATGCCAAGTTGCACATTTTCAAACACCACGTTGACATGATGATGCTAAATTACTTGCACAAAAATTACATCCAAGTGTGATATATCCAGTAATTACTCTACAAACTATAGAAGAAAAGCTGTAACTACACATTATGTCATTGTATTGTGCCAATTTTACTTTCTTTTTATTTTTCCTAATTCAAGTGTGGTGCCAAATTAACTTGCAAAATCATGTCCCAAAACAAGCCAGCAAAAATTTGCATACTTCTGGCAAGTTTATATTAGACTGCACGTGGTATAAACTGAATATATCTATACTTAAAATAACTTATTAATAATAGGTGTAATATATTTTGATTTTTACTAATAATGATTGTATAAGAAAATGCTTTCTCTCAAGATCTGTATGAAATTCCGCATTTGTAATACAATTGAATAGTTAATAGCATTAATTTTAATTTGATTCATTTCTTTTTTTTTTTATTCACAATTGTTTTTACATATATTTAGTACTCTATAATCTGTGTAATGTGTGTTAGTATAATAATCTTGAAAATTGCAGGAATGGACATGAAACAAGAATCTGTGTTGTCTTTTTGTTGTTGTGGGGGCTACTTTTCCAGATTAGCAACCAACAATTGGAATTTGTATTTCTTACCGTTGAAGTCAAAAACCAAAATGAAATAACTGTTCCTAGAATGTTAGAAGTATGAGTGGAATACCAGGAACAATATAACATGTAGTGCACTCACTCTTTGCCATAGGATGATGTATTTTCGCATCAAATTTTCCTTGAGGCAGAAATTTTTGTCTCCAAATGCAAAAAATTATCCCAGCTATAATGGTTAGTAGTACAGACCCAGATGCAGCAGCGCCAATGATGATTCGTCGTTTAGAAGATTCTAGAACACTGCAACTTCCATGGCTGTAATACAGACATACGCATTTCAGACTTTTTTTTTTTTATTAAAATACTTTTAGTTATTCTTCAATTCACTAATTTTGTTTGAATTCATAGAGAATAAATACATACTCTGTGGTAAATTTTGAGCCATTGAAGCTGGAGGGAATATTTTTTGCAACATGAGGGTTGCAGCCCAAATACCTGTGGATCAACCACATGCACATGAATATATGGTGGCATGTTTAATGCTATGTCACTAATTTCGTACGTGAAAACAAATATCAAAGTAAAAACTTACAGTGTTTCCAAATGGGGCAGTGAGATAAGAGATACTGGAATTGACCCCGAAAGATCATTGCTGCTCAGATCTCTGACAATATGAAGCAAACCAATCAAGAAGAAAGAAAAAAAACTCGCAAAAGAGTCATACAACACTCTCAATGGAATGCTCAGAATACATAGAACTGAGGAGTACACAAAGAAAAGAATATGTGAAACCTTTAAAAAATAAAAAATTTGAGCCTCTAGTTTTTAACAACTTTTTTTTGTTGAACTATAGAAGCAGAACATCAAACATCAAAGTATAATCATTATATATCCAGTAAATCAGACTGACTCCAATGGGTAGTTCCACAACTAACTGACTTGAGAATTCAACCTATATGCCTTACATAGAGGATATTTCAGAAATTGCACATGAGTTCCCATGCAAGTATAAAGACGGGAAATGCCAAGAAAAACTACAACTTGACATATGGACTTGTATAATCCTAGTAGATATTTCACAATTTGAGCGTGGTATGTTTTCATGAAAGTATACAAATCGGAAATGTGTATGTGTGTCAGTGTAAATTCAGTATCAGCACAACAGATGGGGTGTTATCTTCCTAACTATGCCCAGAACAAGTCACTTGATCCACGTAAGAGAATGACACTTTCCTGCAGCTCCCAGCTGGATGAATGGATTAAGCCAGTTTACAAAGCTTAATGCCAATGGCTCATGCAGCGTAATACTAGAGATTTTATAAAGTAAGCCAGGTGTGGAGGCCTTCCTAATACATCACATATTGACCTTAAAGGAGCCTACCAAAGAAATGCAGGTTATTTGAAATTTTCATAATAATCTTTTCGGTGAACAAATATTGCATGTGTTAGTATTTCATTACTGCAGTAGCTATTTATTAAATTGCGAACAGAAATTTCCATCAACGTAGAATTTGAAAGAGAAAATTACACTGAGATCAACAAGGAGGAAGGAAGAAATGCTGGAATATCGCCAGTAAAGCCATTGTGGCTGAGGTTCCTACATATCACAAACAAAAGACAGCAATGCATTGAAATTAGAGTTACAGTAAATCAATAGAATCCAACACTAAAAACCGAAAGGAATGGCGCTTTAACCATACAGGGCTATTAGGTGGGTCAGCTTAGTGATACTTGAAGGAACTGGCCCTTTAAGAATGCTATTTTGATCAGACCCTCTACTAATGCCAGAAGAAAGATCCCTGAAAGTTGTAATAATGAGCAAAGTTAAGCATGACATACCTATAAGAAAGCAATAGTAATTATAATTATCAATTTTCCGTGAAATATGATACTTATCTACTTTTTACCTATTTTGCAATCAAAATTCTTTTCAATTTATGTAACAAAATTCAAAAAATTTACCTATTTGAACTTACGGTATTTTTTTTATACAAGAAGTTGTACAATTATGATCTTTAAACCCCAAAGCATCTCGCCTAACTGAAAACTAGTATAATTCACTACAAACACTAAGTTGTCATGATTCCATCCAAGCCATTTGCAGAACTTTTTCAAAAGCAAGGAAAATAAATAACTTACAGTTTGGTAATGACAAGGTAACCATCAATAGCTGCACAAGTTATACCATCCCAGGGAACTGGAAGACATGGGTCTCCGGACCAACCCTCCCAAACTTCATTTTGTGGGTTATTCTTCAACAACTCATTCTTCACCTCCAAAATCACTTCCACTGAAGAAATAATGTCTCATAAGACAAAAGAAATAGGCTAGAAAACCCACTAATTATTATAAACACCCAATTGGAAACTAGAAATTCTAGTGGCAAACAAAACTTACCATCACTTTGGTTAGTCTCTTGAGCCCATGGAAGCACCTGCAAGATCTCATAAGCATTGCAAAGGGGTCCATTTTCAGACCCAGGAGCCTTAACCAATGTCAAATTGAGAAACCCATTTGCTGTGACAGTGAAAGCAAGCTCCTTGTAGTTGGAGCCATTACCGGAGACATCAAATCTCGATTGTTTCAGCTCATTGTTGAGGTAAATATCAAACACCCTTTGCCCAGCTTGAACTGTCTGGTTGACCTCATAAAGGTAGAGGAACATAAGGTACTGGTAGCTTGTTGTGGAAAGGCCATTGCGAAGAATGACCAATTGGTCTGAAGCCACCAGAGCTGTTTGTAGGACTTGTGACGGCACGCTCACACTGGCGTTGCTGGAGATGAAGACATTGGTGGTTATAAGAGAGGTTCCACTTCCCAGGTCACTTGAATTTGAAGTCCAAATTCTGTCACTTGGGTCATCTGGGTACCTGAAAATTAACAACTAAATGTAATAGGCCTGATGTTAAATTTGTCTCGCTCTGTGGGCTGATTTCAATGGGCCCTTTGAAAGCGGAGTGAGCCCAATTGAGGCCCCTAGAGGAGCCGGGTTCCACCAATTGATCCTTTTTTTTATAAAGAAAACTACAACGAGACAGTTTCTCACACACACTACCAGCGTGTCACGGGAATTTGAACATGAGACTACTAATTTGCAAGTCAATGCTTTTTTTTCATTGGACTAAACCATGTTGACCCAATTCAGTTTACTTTAGAACTATCATACTATACCATTATTTTTTTTACTTCAAGTGCTTTATGCTTCTAATAAAAGTGCGTGAAAATTTTCTTATGAACATAAATGCTTCGTATAAAAACTCTCCCGATGGGTAACTAATGATGTTGTGCAAGAAGTTCATCTAAAGTTTTGACCTTTTATCACATAGATGTATAAATTAATTGACTATTGAGAACGTGTGGTACAATGGGTGTCTTATAATGCTTGGTATGACACATGCAACACAAAGTGAGAGCAAGACTACATTGGGCAGTATAAGAAGTATAAATGCTAGTTTTTCTACTTTGGTTTGGCATAATTTGAAATTTTGAAGTACTCTCTCCTGTTAGATATATGTAAACTAGCAAATTAAGGTATGCTTTTGGATTTGGGTTATTGAGTTTTGGGGAGCCAATTTTTCATTTCATTCTTTTCTTATGGTCATAATCCGTCTTAATTAGGCCATTTATGTTTCTAATTTTGATTCATTCCTTGGGTTTAAAGAAATCAAGTTCTAGAAAGCATACCTGATCTCCTCTTTTGAAGTTGCATATTTAACTCTTGCAACCAGTTTCAAAACACTTGAAGGGAAGTCTTGTAGATATTTTTTCAAGCCATGCAGAGGCCTCAACTCAAGCTCTGAAATATAAGGAGCTCCTCCCTTCCCATTCACCAAGCAGAAGTAGGTCAAGTCCTCAGTGGCTCTCAAAATTCCTTCAACCACTACTGAGTCCTCAGATGAATCTACTACACCAATTGGGGTAACTCCAACTGAAACTGAGAAGTTAAAGTGTGAGCCCCAAAGAGGTCCAAATAGAAATGTGCCCCTTATCAGATAGTCTTCACCTTTTGTTGTTGATAGCTTATAACATCTTCTCTGACCTGAGCCTTGGTAAAATACTCTGGTTCTGTTGTAACCAGAATTGTTTACCACTGCCTTAACTAAAGTGTGGCAGCCTCTGTTATTAGGGAACTGATTAAAGTCTGATATCCAGCTAATGGTTCTACTATCCTTATAATCCGATTCGGCGCAGCATGCAATGCTCACAAAGCTGCCTGCATAATACAGCAGAAATTAAATTAGATCTTGTTAAGAACAATCAAGATATAAGTGTAACCAAATTTTGAGAACCCTAGTCTCGCATCTCCGAAAGGATCTCCCTTGACATAACGGTTAGGTGACTGATCTCCATGTTGAGATCAACCACTTTCAATGGTTTTGAATTTTAGTAGATTAGCAGACCATATATGATAATTTTTTGTTGTAAAGTTACAAGAGATCATGACTCATTTCCCACCTAATTTCTTGACCATATCATAAGGTTAGAAACTGAACCCCAAAGAGGCTCTAATCTGGATGAAACTTAATATAGTTAAAACTGATCTAAAATCATGAACAAAATCTGAAGGAAAAAAAAAAAATTAATGCCTTATAATTTTGTTTCTTTATTAATTATGATCATAAGTTTTATTTACATGCTTACCTTCATCTGCAGAAGTAGGTCCAGAAAGAATGAAGAGGCAAAGGATGAAAAACTCTATTAGCCTTAAAACCCAATAATCTATTTCCTTCATCATCCTTTTATCTTAGGCCGAGGTCTCCCCATTTGGCTATCAAACACATAACCAAACCAACATATGTGACTATTTTAAATTCCACCAACTACCAAAACAAAAACCCTTCTGAATTTCATGAAACTCAACCTCTTCCTGCCTTGTAATTCCTCATCTCATTCAACTTGACACAAAACCTTCAACTAATTTGATTAATTAGATGTAATAATTGAAACAAAAGCATCTTGATCATGACAAAAAAATTCAAGCATGTGACAAAAGTACTGTAGCTGGGTTCTTGGCACAGAAAATATGAATCTTGGAGCTTTAGAGACAAAAGAGCATCAAGGGGTCAGAAGAATGGGAGAGGGAAAGAGATCTGGGAATATGGTTTGACTTGTAATGTGGGGAGCAGTGCAGAACCGCAGAACAAGGAAGAAGAATGAGTGTTTCTGGATTAGAATAATACAATGTTTAATCACAATTATTTAAAACATTTAATTATAGTTTTTCTTCTAGTGGTGGATCAAGTTTATTATTAATTCTACAATTAACTGAAATGGTTCTTTTAATAACAAGGCGGAGCAACCCTTCGTCTCTCTCCTTGTCTGTTACCATGGACGCAACATCACAGAAGATTGGATAACTCCTTGGGTATTAGAGTAGGTCACGAGTTCAATTTTCTATCCTAATTTTTTTTCCATTTTCTCTCATACATTTTTTTTTTTTCATAAAAAGGAGGACTAAAGTCGAGCACAAATATTATTCATCTACCACCCACCATTCAATAAAAATACTAACTGACATCTAGGGACTTGGGTAAAAAGGAGGACCAAAAAAAAAATACTCAAACCACCCCCTTGGTATTATTACTTAACACAAGGTTGGCTCGATTGTTGGTTTGTTCCACCAGCAAGCAGCTAGTGGGATAGGTTAGATTTAGAACTAGATTTTACCTTGCATTTTGTATTGAGACATTTTTATTTATCGTTTTGGTTTGGTTTCTTTTAAAGAAAGAATAAATGGCACTCAAATTTCTATTACATCCTCTGAAGTGTCAAAAACAGAGCCAAACTAAGACGATGAAGTATGGCATGATGCCATAGTTCACTACTCAGCTTCTTTGTAAAACTAAGATCCTTCTCCCACCCGAAGATGGCACCCCGAAATAAAGCTGTCACTAAGGTACTTCATAATTCCTCTGGTTTGGTATCCTCTGTTTGAGACTTCTGATCTGTGCTTCGTTCCAAATATTCCTCTTCAATAGTTTCCTTGAGGATGAACAGCCTTTGTATAACCACAGGCTGAGTCATCTGCTTGGCTTCCCTAATGTCAGTTTCTTCCGCATTTAGATGGTATGCATCAAGCATGATCTTAATCCACTTGTGAAGCTCTTTGGGCGTACTGCTCAACCACAAAGAGGAAAACACAGGACATGTTACATTGCAAAAATGTAACAGATATTGCTATTGCCCAAAAAAATATCTGAAGAAACAAGGGGCTCTCTTACGTGTATACGGCTTTGGGATCCTTGGCTTCAGGTCCATCACCAGGGGAGAAGGCTGTTGCCAATGCCGAGAATCTCTCTTCAGGATCTGTAATGTTCAGCAAATGCTTGAGTAGTTTTATTTCTTTTGGTGCAATGCTCCGAAGACTGCTTTTTGTGGCCTTGTACAAATGATACATTATGTCTTTGACCTGCATTAAGACATCCAATCTTAAGAATACAAGGAAGAGCAAGCATTTGAGCACATGAAGGCAAACATAATATTGCAGTAAAGACTATATAATGGCCAAAGCATGGCTTAAAGAAACCAGAGTTGCTTGATGCCCTAGTAGCTTCAATAGAACACCAATAGAAGAATAAAATTATTTTGTAGGAGTTGTGACATGACAAACGCAAGCATGTATACATGTCTTTAACGCTATTTTTTTCATTTCTTCAAGTGCTTCTATGAAAAAGGTAGCATCTCAAGTCATTCTGAATTCTAATAATACTTGACTGTTCTCAGAGAAAACATTCAAGAGTATCTTACTGTAGCTTCTATAATGACATACACATTAGTACCTCAGAAATAATTGAATAAATCCATTGCTTGGTTTTTTCTTTAAGCATTTTCTAACCATTTCTAAGAATAACTGCTAATTTATCCTTCCCATGTGCATCTGTGACACATTGATGGGTTATGAAAAATATCCCATAATCCAACATAAGCTCATAAATACAAGGTTGTTGACCATACCTCATTCTTCATCGTTGTGGACTCCTTTGCAGAAGCCCAAGCACTGTTTATCAATAATACCAACGAAGAATCAAGCTCCTTTGCCTTGGCAAGGCTTTTAATCTTCTCACATGCTACATCAACTGAAGGAGAATTTAGCATGTCATCAAATTTGGCCTGAGCAGTATCTAATGTCTCCACATATTCCAGCGTGTTATCATAAGCACTGACGGCAGACAAGCATCTAGCACCCAGCCGGGCCATTGCTGCTCAAAGTTGAGACAATCATATAAGATAGGTGAACAAGCTACAAAATTGTTCTCTAGATGGAAAATGAAATCTGTCATTGTAAGTAATTAAAGTCCAAGACGTAAATTGTACAGCATATTTTTCCACCCGTAGTCACACAGGTCAGAGTTTGGCAACAATTTGTGAAACTTCTTAGTGTATTTGAAAAGTATAATGAAAACCAGAGACACTCTCACAAGTTCATGTAGGTCAAAATCAAGTCATCAGCAATTGTTTCACGAAAATAATCCAAATACAAACTTTGAGAGGATTGAGCATGTTCAATTACCATCACGATCTTCCAAACTATCATAAACTTCCGAAAGTAGGTTAACGTGGCGAAAGAATTCCTCTGTGAAGTCTTTACGCCTCCGTGCAACTATTGCATTAACGTCAGTTGGATTGTCTTGTATCTCCTTCAGAAGTTCACTGTGCCTTTCCATTTCATCATCAATCTGCAATGCTCACTCCTGATCAAACATAACCGAAAGGACCTCTAAACACAAACAAGCATATGTTTACAAGAATCTTTACCCTTTCTTTCAGATGTTTGGTAAATAGTAGAAAAAACGGGAATTAAGAGTTTAATCTCATTAACTTCCATTACTTGGGGCCTGGAAAACTAAAACCAATGCTAAATCTCTAATCTGGGGTCTCCAAGGTAACAAAAGGCGTAGCTTCAAAAAATTTATTCTTCTTTTAATTCCCTACTTTTAACAGAGACAAAGAAAAATCAATATAACCAAAAGAACACGATAGAGACATTTACATACCTTCTTCACCTTTCTCCCCAAAGAGGTAAACTTTTCTTTCATAGTTTGGTCACCCTCCATATCTGCCCGTGTCCTACACCGGTTATAAAAGCTTTCCTTATATTTCTCCCAATCCTCCCTAAATACCAAAAACTTCCTCCATTCCTTTGCCCTGGGCTTCTCATTCATGAAAACATCAATTATCTTATCACAAAATTGAGTCATGGTGTAACCCTCAGCAACTTCAACCTCTACTTGCTCTGCCACTTGGGCAGTGGCTATGTTACTTGCTTGAGGACCTGAAAATAGATTCCCATTTTTAAATTCTAAACAAACCCAAAAAAATAAACAACATATTCTAACCATTACAATTGTTCAATTGCCGATGGGGGAAAATGAAAAGGGTAAACCAACAAATTAAAATGCTGATCTTGGGCTTTTTTTTGGGTTTTAAAAAACTTTAAAAACCCACCACAACCAGCTAAATTTAGTGGCAAATGTAAATAGAGGTTCTGACTCTCTCATTTCTTTCTTTCTTTCTTCTTCAACAACCAAAGTAAGCTCAGAAAAGAAAAATACGCTAGGCAGTACTGAAAAAATTGAACGAAGGTGATAAAGTACTTACTGGTAGTGGGGCTTGACTGGGCTGCCCTTGTCTTTCTTCTGTGCTTGGACTTAAGAGAGGCAAAGGATATGGGTGGTATTAGAAGGGTTGTTGGGGGCACATTTTCGTTGGGTGGGAAGAAAGTTGTGGCGTCGAAGAAGATGGAGGGCTTGGTTATGGAGTTTGAGAGCTCTAATGCCATGAAATTGCTCATGGTGTTGCCTCGCTGCTGCGCGCTTTGGAGCAGAGAAGAAGTGGATGAGTGTAGCAGCAGTTACTGATAAGATTAAAGTGATAATTAGTGAGGGATTGATACGGTGAGCCCGTGTTGAGTAGATACACAGAAACCACTTCGGCGTCGTTTCGACTCATTTATGCCACCAACGTAATTTATAATTAAAAATCTATGGGAAATTTGCATAAATGTGACTTTCAATTTGTACTATTAACCACCTAAACTCTGCAAAGTATAGTAATTTACCTTCCATTATAACTCCGTTAAAAATTTTGCGTTAAATAAAGTCACATGTTGAACCTATGATATTTTTTTAAGCATATTTTCAGCAATTTATTAGAATTAAAAACTTACATTTTTAAAACTGACTAGAAGAAAAAAAAAAAAAAAAAAAAGAGCAAGAATTCAACCTAATTAATTATCCTCCAACCTCCCCCACCTCCTCCTTCACTCCCCTACAGCCCCCTCCTCCCCACTCTAAAACTTAAGGGTGGCATTTTAGACTGAAAAACTGCAAAAATCAACTGACAATTTATCGTAATGGAACCGCAATCGCTGGAAACCGAACTGCATTTGCGGTTGCAGTTGCAGTATTTGATTTTCAAAACTTGCGGTTACCGCAAACCGCGACTATATTTTTTTTTAAAAAAAATACATTTTGTAGATAGCATTGGTGCTCAAACAACGTAACGGGGTCCTTCAAATCCACTCACCACCACCAACACTTTAGTTTGTAACATTGGTGCATTGTATTTTCCTTTTAGTTTGTAACCTTAATTAACTTTGAATTGAATTTTTCCTTTGGGTTGTAACTTTAATTCATTTTGCATTGTATTTTCCTTTTGGTTTGTAACTTTAAAGGATTTGGAATTTGAATGCTTAAGAAGTTGAGGTTGTAAAGGCTTGATAAGTTTAACTTTAATTGGAATGCTTGGAATTGTAACTTTAATTTTCTTTAGGTTGTGAATGCTTGAGAAGTTGAGGAGGTTGTGAATTTATATATGCTTGGGAAGTTGGGGTTGCGAATTTATTTATTTAGGTTGTGAATTTATATTTTTAGGTTAAAGTATGCTTGAACTCAAAAGGCTTCAAAAGAAGCATCAAAATTAGGCCTAAAATGTGGAAGATTGAATTTTTATGACACAAAAAGATCTTGCAGTTTTAAACCGCTAATTCACGGTAACCGACTGCAATTAAACCGAAAAAAGCGGTTGATTTGAGGTTTTAAAAATCATCATACCGCAAATAGTCAGTCGATTTGCTATTTGGGCAAAAATTTGCTGTTACAGAACCGCAACCACCCCTACTAAAACTCCTCTCTCTCTCTCTCTCTCTCTCTCTCTCTCTATCTATCTCTCTCTCCCCCCCCCCCCCTAAAAAAAAACTGCACAAACATAGGGCCAAACTCTATGTTACTCCTTTTTCCCATTAGGTGCTCCCTCTACCAGATGAGGGATCGGCTTGCCCAGAAGAGCGGAGAGGTCGTTGGATCAACACCAATGCCTCGATTAATGTTTCTTGGCTTGCAATGAGGACTCTTTCAACTCTTGAAAAAAATTGAAAGTTGAATCAGTTTGATAGGATCGAGCGAGCTCGGATAGGGCCTTATCCCTCGACTCCTCTCGATTCTGATCCGTGGGGTTGCGTAGACGTGCCACTATTGGATATGAGACCAGTCCAATAGACTTGGTATGGGAGAGTGTTGTGAGTTGATTTGATGATGTTCGCGCTTTTTCTCTGGACCTCTACTCAAGCTATTGTGCTCCAATGGGGGTATTGGCCTAAATTAGTTCTTTTCTATGCCTCAACTAGGAGGACTTCGATATTCTTTCGTTCGTGTATGTCAACTTGACAAGTATGAGTGGTACCTGAGCAAGCAAGAGGAGAGACCAAGATCGTGGTTAGGAGCACCATGTTTGGGGTTAGCAACCTGATTCGAAATTCGTATAACACTCGGGCTAGGCCAACAATCAATTCGGGCCCGAATCCACTTCCTGTCTTTTGGACCACCACGACTCTATTCGAGCCCGGATCCCTCCTTTGGGTCTGAATGATAAACTTAAAAGTGCAAACGCAGGAACTTAAATTTATCTACTGAAATTTGTAATCTATATGTAAGCAATTAAATGGCAAGTGCTTAATGAAAACAGTTAAAACAGGTTCTGTAATCTTTTCATCTAATCTTAACTTAAATGACAAGAAGAAAACAAAGGTTCTTTTTAACTAATCCATATGATTAATCCCATAAATTACAAAACAAGGAAAGACTAGAGATTTCTCTATCCAGTTATATGATTACATGAATTCAAATTGATCATTTTAAAAGAAAATCATACCATGAAGATAGCAGAGCAACCAAAGATGAATGCAAGAGTTGTCAACTGGTTCTCTGGAAATTTTGGCATGCTGATTCAAAAAGATCTTGAGCTTTTCAAGTATTTTTGAGACGTTGCATCTAGTTTGGAGAGAGAGTCCACTTCTTCTGTGGTGGAAGCTCTTTAGGCAAGGATAGACCTTGCGATGATGGAAGCTGAGAAAGGATATTTGGCTTGCTGCCCAAAGTCAGTTATTGGTTCGCTGATCTAAATCGGTTCGTAGAATGAATGATGGAATGTTTCTGACAAAAACTACTGGTCCTTCGTGATGATCATCTGACTTGAACCTTTTGTACTCGAAGATCTAGTTGGCAATTTTGTCATTTTTTGGTTTTGGTGGCTTTCTACAGCTTGCTTCCTTGTTGGGCGAGAAGAGAGTCAAGTCGTCATTAATGGTGATAACCTCCTTCAGACCCTTACGTGGGCCTATGTATAATGATTACATATCTTTTTAACTTTAGTGTAACTCAAAATTATGGGCTTCTTAATTTTGGGCCTCATATTAACTTATTTTATACTGATAGCCCACGAAGAAACAGGGCCCTTTGGTTTTGAGAGAAAAGACAAAGGTTTTTGGGCTTGGACCTTCTTAAAATATTCTTTTTTGGAAAAATAAACTATTTTTTTTATCCATTTATCAAAACTGGGTATAAATACCCTGCAAATCAATAACAAATTCAGTAATATTTAATTGATTTCTTTACCAACGTGAATTGCCAAAGTTGAATTTTACCAGCATAAAGAAAAAAGAAAAACGACATGATTGCTAGGTTTTTAATGTTTAGCACTCTGAGCATACCTTGAATTGCAAATTGGTAGTGGGGGAGAAAGATGTAGGGGGAGGCGAGAGATAATATGCTTGATTTTTGTCATTTTTTAAAATTTGTTTCAAAATTGTTTAATTTTTTAATTGTAGTGATTTGACTTAATGAAATTTTTTATAGAGTTACACGTAAGTGGTAAATTGCTACACTTTATAAAGTTTAGGTGGTTAATAATGAAAATTAATATTGAGAGAATTCAAATAGAAGTTTGCATTCGTTGTTCTTGTGGTTTGAAGTGCTACTACCACAAGAAGGAGGTGGTTTTATCTTGGAAGACATTTGCCATTGGAATCTTGAAGCACCAGTGTGGGCAATTTCATCTTAAAGAAATAGAACCAAATTCTAGACTCGACCGTACTTAGCTTTTTCTAAACTTCTCTTTATACTATTATTTTAATTATTTTAATTATTTTATGTATTAAATTTGGTATTTATTTGCATGAATTAAATTATGGTTTTCTTTAAATATAGCAATTAAATCAAGAATCAATTGTAAAATAATTTTCTACGTGTTCCTTTATTTGTGCTCAGCACGTTTCATGATTAATAAGTCATCAATTCTGCTACCAAAATTTATTATAATCTTAAATTGGCCTATTCATTCAACCCCTACATGTAATTTCAGCACTCTTCGTTGGTGTTTTTTTATTTTATATAAAAGTCTGAGAATTAAGCATTCTTGTACCGCACCTGATTGGTACTGCTCCCTTCTTTGTACTACAGGCACCTCTAATTTGTGTCGTACACGGAAAAACAGGAGAAAGATGTAGAGCAAGGTTACCATGCACACAGTCAGTCTCACCTAATATAAAAAAAACAAAACAAAAAAAGTTGCATACGCATGGCGTGATGGGCATATTTTGCATGCGTTTTCTATTTGTCTGTTTCTAGATTGGATAATAAGCTCAATTCTAGCAGCTATAACTGCCATGTCTTTTTAGGTCATTCATTTTGCCTTTTACATCACCTTCTAACAGAAGCGAGAAGAAAGCTGGCCCGCTGTTGTTGGGAAGTGAAATTACATAATTGTACATAGGGACTAAATTAGTATATATTATTATTTTGATATTTAGGAATTATTTATGTTTTCGGTTTCTGATATATTATATATACACACCGTACACACGTATGTTGGTTGGCCCAACTTGAATTTAGATTAAGGACTTGTGGTTGAAGATTGGCTGCCTATAAATTAATCATTAGCTAAGAGATGCACATAAGATGTTGAGATGTTGAGATGTATGCTCAATTATTGTTATCCCTAACCATTTCTTTAATTACTAATCACTTTGCAAAATGCTTCTTGCTTAATTTAATAATTTTTAATCAACAGAGTCTAACTCAGTGGAAAAATATATTGACTTGCAGATCAGTAGTCTCACATTTGAACCTTAATAGTGTGTGTATGTGAGCAACTATTTTTCCCTTATAGTTTAGACTATTGTTTCTCTTTTTTTTTAATACACTATCAAACACTTGTTGAATGACCCTTTCCATCTTTATAAGGGTCCACAAGAACCTAAGTTGGAAAAAAATTGAAGCTCGAGAACTTGTTCTAAATTTCTACACTTCAATTAATATTTAAAGGATTAGAAAAATATACAATCAATGTGATTTGTTATTTGCAAACCTGAGTATAAATTAGTTTAATAGGATAGTAGGTATGGTCTTGTACCCGAATTCAAATCTCTTATCCCATAAAAAAGATTTAAACAACTTAATTTTATTGCAAAAGGTCCCATATTGAAATCCTGTGCACGAGCTCATCACAGTCGTTGTTTAATAAATAAAGAAAGTGGCCTCTAAATGACCTTATGCATTAACTTGTTCATATGTGACGAATAATAATGAGGGAGATTTATTATTATATTTAATATAAGGGTTTAAATTATTAAAAATCCTTATATGATAGAAGCACACTCAAAATTCATTTATAATATAATAAAGAGACTTTTAACTTTAAAAATTACAAAACTGTCATCAATTTCTTAAAACAAGCCCAACTCCAAAACCTCATAAATAAATAAAAAAATCTAAAACACTCAATAAGGCATCAAAGTAATTTAATAATTAAAATTAAATTCAATAAATATCTCTAAGTAAAAGGGCAAATGGAGAAAATATTAGTTACCTGGTAATTATCTGAAACATAAAGGGTATTTCTGTCATTTAAAAATAACTTGTACTGAGGATAGGACGATCCTCCGTGTACTATTTCAAATTCCTTACTATAAATATCTGATCGAAAATCTCTATTTTGTAGTAAATTATAATAAGAAGAAAAAAGCCGAAGAAGCTTCAAAAAAATCTGTCTTCAAATTGCGCGTAACAACTCTCCGGTGCGAAGTCAACTTTCCGGCGAACTGGTCAAACTTAGGCTTCCAATCCTTTCTGGTAATTCGAATTGGCATTTGATGTTTTGAAGCTCTCTCTATTTGTTTTCGAAGCTTTTTTTTATTGTTTTTTTTATTTCTCCGATCGGCTTCTATTTTCGTGTTAATTACTTAGTGAATAAACAAAAAATGGAAAATTGAGATTTTTCGCAAGCTTGTGTGCATGAATTTTATGCTGGGTCTTTACTGTGGTTATGCGTTGACTCTGTGTTATTTGCTTTTGAATTTCAAGAATCTTGAAGCTTTCTATTTCTATTAGATTGATGATGAGAAATGGAAACTACAATTATGAAGGTACTGAAATTTGGTGTTCCTTTTGTTAGAGAAACTGAGAGATGGAGAAGGAACAAGAGGTTGAGTGGATCAAAGCTCAGAACATTGGCATAAGCGTAGACCTTGTGGCTGCAGCCCAAAAGCAGCTTCTGTTTCTTGCTGCTGTAGATAGAAATCGGTTTCTATATGAAGGGCCTGCTCTTGAAAGGGCAATCTATAGGTACACATCCTGTAGATTTGGTTCAGTTCTTCAGTTTTTGGGTGCATTAGATTCTTGGGCAGTACCAGTACCAGATCCCATTTTTTGTTTTTCATTTGTAATATTTTAATATTGTTTTCTGGTTTCCCATTGTTTTCAATTCTGGTTGTTCGATTGTGGTGGAGTAGGGAGTATGTTTTTTTTATATAGCTAATCGGGTTTGCTTTATAGTCTCAAAAAATGATAATCTATTTGTGTTTTCAATTGGATTTTCATTGTGGCATTTGATCTTTACACTTCATGTTCCAAAAATTCTATTTTCAGGTATAATGCTTGTTGGCTTCCGATGCTTGCCAAATATTCTGAGTTCCAAATTTCTGAAGGACCTTTGGTTGTACCTCTTGATTGTGAATGGATTTGGCATTGTCACAGACTAAATCCAGTAGGCTTCTCTGAACTGTTAGGGTCCTGGTTATCTTTGTTTGATGACTTGAATTGCTAAGCTTAGTGTTTTTGGTTTGTTATTCAGGTTCAATACAAGACTGACTGTGAGAAACTTTATGGAAAGATCCTTGACAATTCTAATGTGTTATCCTCGGTTCAAGGCTCTTGTAAAGGGCAGACTGAAGAAATTTGGAATAGTATGTATCCAGAAGAACCCTACAACTTAGACTTAAATAAGGCATTGTCAGAGGATATATCTGAACGGATTTCTGGACTTGAAAAATGCACCAAATATGATCTGATTTCAGCTGTTAAAAGACAGAGTCCTTTCTTTTACCAGGTAATATGAGATTGCAGCTAATACAATGGATAGAATACGTATGTTGAGTTATCAAATGTTAACAGTAATATGTCTTGGAATGAAGTGCTTATATGGTTCCATATTATCGGTATAAAAGGAACTATCATTTGGAATGCTTTTAGATTGGAACACATTCTTAGAGTCTTATTTGGTGTTGTGAGGCCATCGAAAGATTTCCTTGTGGTAACTGGATGCAAGGAGAATTTATATAGTATGCTATTACCTGCATGCATTTCAAATTCAAGGGTCGAAAGAAGCATTGTGCAATTATCATACATTTTAAATTTAGTTGCATAATGTATTATATAGAGATTATCCTTCTTTCACATAACACCTGTAGCCACAAATAAACACACCAACACCCACCCGAATGATGCTCCCCTCTAACTGTCCATTTTTCTGTTTCTTTGCTTCTTCTGGCTTACCTGCCTTTTTGTGTTTTTGACAGGTATCCAGACCCCATATGAACCATGATGTATTTCTTCAAGGGGCTGTGGCTAGGTATAAAGGGTTTCTTCATCTAATCAAGAGAAACAGAGAGAAGTCTCTAAAACGTTTTTGTGTTCCCACATACGACGTTGACCTTATCTGGCATTCTCACCAATTGCATCCTGTATCTTATTGTAAAGACCTGAATGAACTACTTGGCAAGGTATTGGAGCATGATGACATGGACTCTGACAGAACCAAAGGGAAGAAACTTGATGTTGGGTTTTCTGGAACTACCAAGCAATGGGAAGAGGCCTTTGGTACAAGGTATTGGAAGGCCGGGGCCATGTATAGAGGCAGTGCTCCATGTCCTGTCACAACCACACCTTACAAATCTAGCGTGATGAGCAAGGATGTAGTTGCATCCACCGAGTATCAGAAAGTACTTCAGCTTCCCAAGGTTAAATTTGTGGAGGTAGATTTCTTAACCTCGCATGCTTTCTTTTTCCCTTTTATATTCCTTGTAATCAGGAAATACTATAGAAATGACCGAAGAGATGCCTTAATTTTAAACATGGAACTTAGTCTACAGCTTCCTCTTACTTGTGGATTCTCACTTTAGAAGTTGACTTCATGAAAAGCACATGAGGACTCCTGATCAGTCCGCTTGTAGAATGTTCCCTTAAGAATATGGATTTAGAAATGTTTCATCATTTCATTGGTCGAAACCGTAATTTACATGTAAAGATTGAATACTTCGCCTCCAGTGAAAATTGAGAACCGAGATGGTACTTTGAGCAAAATTTGAGCATGCTTTTGAATTAAGTGTGTTGATATATAAATGAGCACCGTAGCTGGCTTTCATTTCTGTTATATGTTATTGAGGCAATGCTCATATATGTGAGTACCTTTTTTTCTTTCAGATGTTAAATACGGACACATGCTGCCTCCTACCTGAGCCAATTATACTGTAATTATTTTTCCTAAGTTGTTTCCCTATTCGTTTTCCAGGTCCTTTTGGAGTTTGTTGAAGTTAGGAACTTACCAGAGGGACACAAAGGAAGTCTCTTTGTCTCATTTAGTAAGACCCAGCATGATCTATTCTTTCACGCTAAGCGGAGACTGAGTATTTTGTCCCAGTCTGGAGAGAAACAGGTTGCTTGTTTCCAGTGTGAACCTACTGGAGAGCTGCTTTTTGAACTGATATCCCATTCACCTTCCCACTTACCGATGAAAAAGACATATAAAACATTGGGTTCTACTTCATTCTCTCTTCAAGACTTCCTGATCCCACTCTCTAAATTAGATGCAGAAAAATGGTTGGAGGTGGTGCCAACTTCTGGAAATGAGAACTCGAAACCAATCTACCTTCGGATTGCTGTGTCATTTACTGTTCCAGCCTTAGCACAACATGCACTCCACATGGTTCGTTCTCGGCCATTGTCCAAAAGTTCTTGCTTCCTGCCCTTTCTTGGGAAGGATCAAGATGCTAAGAATTTCACTCATGTGATTGATGAAACTGGCACAAAGCTTATCAGTCTGCAAATGAGGTATACATGTTGGTGTGTGCATGCATTAATGTGACGATTTTCACGCATGCTGTTCCCTCTCTCTCTCTCTCTCTCTCTCTCTCTCTCTCCCCCCCCTCCCCCACAAACTGGAATGGAAACTTATACATATGTAGTATGAAAGTATGTTCAGAATGATAACTGCTTCTCGTGCAACTTGTGAATGTTTTTGCGTTTTATGATGTATTCTGAAGCTCTGACCTTTACTTTGTGCCGGCTTGGATGGATTGTATTTACAGGCATCCTGAAAAGGCAAATCCAAGGGCAAACACCATTCTTAAGAAAGAGGTGATTGGAATTACCGAGTCTGGAAAAATATCTACTCTTGCAGAGTCTGTAGGGACTGGATGGTCTTTGATGGATTCTCACTGGTTCCTTCACCCTAAAAAAGTTCCCAATGGGGATGGCCACTTCTTTGTTCTCCAGGGAAAAAATATGGTATGCGCTTATGTATTTCCAAGTCACATCGTAATTGTAGAGCTTTTTAGTTTATTTTGCTGCCGTCATACACATATATGGATGGGCTCTTCAACCAGATATAACGTTCTCTTGGTCATTGTTATTACCCACTAGCATGCACAGTAATGTTTTGGAGATATTGGAGTGCTTCATCTCGGTATGAAGATAAATTGCTGAGATGGAATACTAGATTATGTCTCCTAATTATCTCTTCGTACAGGTCAAATTATTCCGCGGAAGAAAGCTGGACTATGAATCTAAACATTGTGAGAAACATGAAAGTGAACAAGAGTTCATGACCTTGGTTGAATTCTCTGCTGAAGATCCTTACGGCAAAGCAGTGGCATTGCTTGACTTAAAATCCAGATTTGTCCAGGTACTGTATGATCAGTTTCCTTGATTTTTTTCTTTTGTCGGATCACTTCCCTTTGATTTGTCACAGTTAATTAAACACTTGACTTATTTTACTTCAAAATTGAACAGGTAAAGGAAGACTCGATGCTAGTTCCTGGGATCACGTTGGCTTTCATATTTTGCGATATGCTAAAGAAGGAAGGATATGATGGCTTTTCTGTTAATGCGAAGGAGATAGGTAATGTAGCTGAAGAAATTAATGAGAATCATGAGGAAGGCAAAACAACCAACCTGACCTCTTCAGGAGTGACCGAAGGAGGGCTGAATAATGAGGTGGCTGAAGATGTAGTGATGCCGGAAAAAGGTGGAGGCTGTGGTGCAGGATGTGGCAGTGGGTGCGGAAATGCAATAAGGAGTGCCTCTGCTGGATGTGGCAGTGGTTGTGGTGGAGGATGTGGCAGTGGTTGTGGTGGAGGATGTGGAAGCTTGGTGAAGAGTGGCGGCTGTGGAGGGTGTGGTGGAGGTGGTGGTTGTGGTGGTGGTTGTGGTGGCGGATGTGGAAGCATGCTGAAGAGTGGTGGCTGTGGTGGCTGCGGTGGTAGTGGTGGATGCGGTGGTTGTGGTGGTGGGTGTGGAAGCATTCTGCAGAGCGGTGGCGGATGGGAAAACTTATTCAAGGGCAGTGGTTCTGGTGATACATGTGCTCATGCAAACACGTCTGGTAACTCATTCGCTAATCAACACCCAAACGAAGCATCCGCTCGTGTGAATGAGGTAGCCGTTGCTTGATTCCGGAACATCAGCATGATGAAATTACATGCATCATAATAAAGTTTTATGCAGCGCTCATACTTCTTGTATGCTCCATTGTCAATCCTCAAATTCTTGTTGTATGCTATCATCTATTGCGTTGTAAATTGTATCATATGAAATAAAATAGAGCGTTATAATTGCGCATATACCTTCCATTCCGTTTGAACTCTCGTGCTCTCTGTGGTTGCATTGCATGTAAATATAAATTTGGGTTGAATATTTTGTAGGAAGAGGTTCATGTAAATTTTTTATTTTTTGGGCCGAAGTTAGGAAGGGGAAGGGAAGCTCACACACATGGTTACCATGGGAACTTGAACTCAGGACCACTTGGAAGCACATCAAAAGCCTGATCCAATCCAACTAATACCCCTTTGGTAGATTATATGTAAATTGAGTTGAATATTTTGGAGTAAAAAAGGTTTTCGTTTTGGTTTCTTTCATTTTTCAAAATAACTATATTAGAAAGCCTAGAGAGAGGCAAATTACAGCCAATCTAGGCCATCTTCCGGCCAGATCAAGGTAAGTAAACGTGATAAATTTTTAGTAACGGCTACTTTCAAAATTAAGAGGTATGGTATTAGAATGGATATTTTGAAAGATACTCCATCCTTTCTTTGATCATGTTTATCAATGATATTATTTTGTTTATCAATGAGGCAAATTCTAATGGGAAAACACCTATTAGAAGGAAGAGCTGGAAAAGATATAATTTCTGCTTGATTTTGGCATTATTTTCTTTTTCTACTTTTATAGAAGAAACGGAAACGTAATTGTGAAGCAAATTACAAGAATAAAAATGTTCCTATCCTAAGGGGAAGTATCATACTACCAGGAATAACTAGCATGCATCTTGAAAGGAAAGATAATTTATTTTGAAATAATAATAAAAACCCCATAAAAGAAAGAAAGTATGCGTTTCCATTCCTAGTTTTGCAGCCGACGTGATTGAAGACTATAGGGTTAATTCTCAAAAGTCAACTCAGCTTTATATATTTGTAGCAACGTAATTAAGGTCAATTAATTCCCTAAAAATACCATATATATTTTGAACGTAATTATATATTTATGACTATATATTTTGACTCTCTATATAAATCGCACATCGTCCTAACTTTTTAGCAGAATAAGTGAAGTGAATTCTAGAAAAAACGATGGCTAAGTTTACAATCCCTTGTTTCGTCCTCATTTTGGTGCTCTTGTCAACCACCAATGGTTTGTTTCAATAATCTTCAATCATATATATTTTGTTTTTTTTCCAGTTAGTTAGGCTTTTCAACTAAGTATTTACAATCTCCTATATATATGGTCAAACAGATGTCCATGCATGCAAGCTATTTGGGTTTTTTTTTTAAATTTCTTTTTCCTTTTTGGTTGATCATATCAGTGTATGAGTCGATAAAAAACTCATATTATTGGATCAATTTTAATTACTATTAATTTAAGAATTTAGAGTTTATTCAAGTGCATAAACTCATGTCTACACTTGTTTTTTCCGTAAATATTTTGTAATATAATTTTATGTATTGCACAAGTCCATGTTACTATATTGATTACCATTTTTCGCTTAAGAGGCTTTTTGTTTTTTAATTTTTAGTTCATGTCGCGCTAAGACTATAATCTTTTTGAAGAATTAATTATTTGTTTTTTTATTTTTTTATTTTTATAATTTCAGTTTGGAAGATAGCAACTGTTGAAGGTTCCAAGTGTTGTACTGATCATCCTGAACTTGGAAAGTGTGTCCCTGGTGCAGATGACAACCCAAACAGTGGAAAATGCTGGAAATTTTGCACTTCAGGTTGTGAGAAAGGAGGCATCTGCAAACTATTTGGCGACCATCATCATTGCCATTGCTTATGTTGATTTTCTTTCAACGCTATTCCATAATATTATTAATTAGTTAACATTTTTATCTAAGATCCTTAAGTTGGCTGGGTAGGGGGGCTCCTCCCCTACTAGCCTGGATCGTCATCTCCAATTTCAAGCATATGTACCCTTCTTTAGTTGAATAAAATTATCTTGGCTTTTTGTCATTTTTGTGTGCTCAGGCTTCCCATTGCAATGTACCATCTTGGGTTCTTCACATAGATGTCCTTTCAACTTTTATATCCTAGACATAAACTTACGTAATTTAAACATCTAACTAAAACCCAAACTTGTAAGATAGATATGCCCTATTAGTATTAACTAAATTACAATATATGCGATCTACCTTCATGTTTTATATTTAATTTATTTTAAAGCATGTCATTAACTCCCTGATTTTTAGCACATTAATGACTCCAATTTTTTGTTTGATGTTCCCTCTAATCCCTGAAATTTTGACAAAATAAAAACCCTCGAATTTCGACCAAAAAAATCCCTACAAATTCGACCAAAAAATATCCTTAAATCATTAACGTAGTTACATTTTTTCTTTTTCTTTTTTTACCCAAGGTACATTATTTCTATATATATATAAAATAAGTGCCTTACTTTGAAAAAATTATGTACACTTGTTATAAATTAAAGACATGTACATAATATTTTGCATAGTATAGATACTATTTTTCTTAAATCAGAATAATAGATAAATTATAATTGATAAAAGATAATAGGTAGATTATTATTGATAAAAGTTTATAAGTACAATAAAAATTTAATTAGTATATCATTCGTTTAAAAAGAAAATAAATAAATAAAAATTATGGACACTATTATTCTTAAATTTAAAAAAATAATTTAAAAAAAATGATTTTTTCCTATTTTAAATTTGACAACGACAAAAAAGGAAGAAATGTACCTTTTTCGCCAAAACATAGGAATTTTCTTAATAGATAAAAGTAGAGTCTACTTAGCCAAACGACACAAAGCCAAGAAGGGGTATCAAAATCTCAACGGAAACTGCCCTAACAAAAAAAAGGAAACAATTTGCTTAACAAATCTCTAAATTTATGCCCATTTAAAAACCTCTATTTGAAATTAAAATACTATTAAAACGACAGATAATAATGGCAATTTCTTAAAGATTACTAAGAGTGCTGCTATTTCCACCTCCTATCTTATTTCTCGATCCACCTTATCTTCCGACCTTTAAAAAAATAATTTAAAAAAAATGATTTTTTCCTATTTTAAATTTGACAACAACAAAAAAGGAAGAAATGTACCTTTTTCGCCAAAACATAGGAATTTTCTTAATAGATAAAAGTAGAGTCTACTTAGCCAAACGACACAAAGCCAAGAAGGGGTATCAAAATCTCAACGGAAACTGCCCTAACAAAAAAAAGGAAACAATTTGCTTAACAAATCTCTAAATTTATGCCCATTTAAAAACCTCTATTTGAAATTAAAATACTATTAAAACGACAGATAATAATGGCAATTTCTTAAAGATTACTAAGAGTGCTGCTATTTCCACCTCCTATCTTATTTCCCGATCCACCTTATCTTCCGACCCACAATGTAAATTTGAAAAAACACAATCCTATCTTTTCACCCACCATTATTCCTAAAATACCCTTTAATTATTAATTTATGCAAATTCTCTATTTTTTTTTAGTGGAAACGATGTATTTATTTCAATAAAACTGAAACAGATTACAACATATCCTCCTCAACCAACAAGTTCTCGATGAATGCAGGAGGGTCCCTATCCCATGAGAACATGTCAATTGATGAAATAGAAAAATATGAAAGACTATGTGCCACTGTATTGGCATCTCTAGAAACAAAACAAACTGAAGAATTATTTAGTTGCTGAAACAAACAAAAAAACGACAGTCTTCGATTGATACACCTATTGATGAGCTAGTTGTCTTTAATATTAGATCATTATTAAAATACACTTTAACCCCATATCTATCATCCTCGCCCATCTCCAACACCAACACCAAACTCCTCCTTACCCTTCAAAAAGCCAACATGTTATTACTAGAAAGCTATTAGAGCATCTCCAGGAGAGTATCCAAATTTTAGCCAAATTCTAGCTAAAATAGCTAGAAAGCTGTTATAGCAAACCACTTAAAAGGTGTTTCCTCCAGCAATTTTCTCTATTTTAGCTAATCTGAAATATTTTATTATTATTTTCTCCTTCTCTTTGTCCATCTTCCTCTTGCAAATCCAATATATTTAAATAAATAAAAATGTAGAAACCTAACCCCACCAACCTCCTAAATGTCTCTCTCTCTCTCTCTCTCTCTCTCTCTCTCTCTCTCTCTCTCTCTCTCTCTCTCTCTCTCTCTCTCTCCTTTTTCTCTCTCCTCGTAGCCAAATTCTCTCTCCTCCTTGCTAGATGTAGATAGCCAAAAGTTGGTTCTCTAAAATAGAGAGCCAATCTCCAACAGACTCTATATCCTCTCATCCCTAGCTACTTTGGCTAAAAAAAAGGAAAATTCTCCTCCAGCAGACTCTCTACTTAGCTCTTTGTTTCGGAGAACCAACTTTTGACTATCAAATGGAGAAATGATGAGCGAAGGGGCAATACCAAGCAAATGGAGAACTTTTTTAAATTAATCTAAAAATATTGAAATATATATATATGTTGTCGGGGACGGGAGGGTGTTGCCTAGCAAATGGAGAGGTGGGAAGGAGAATGATGAGCGAAGGGGCAAGACCAAGCGGGAAAGAAACAAATGAAACCAAAATCTAATACAAGGAAAACCCCACAAGGCACTACCTACTGAAACATTCAAAAACATGAAGGTAAGGATTGTTCTTGAGATATATATATATATATATATATATATATATAGTCAGGTGGATCAGAGTTGGGGTGGTGGGTTGTTGGGAGAAAGAGAGAAGAGAGAAGGGTGGTGAATGTTGGCTGGGATTGGAGATGGATGGTGGCTGGTGGTTGGGATTGAAGATGGTGGTGGCGGTTGGGATTAGAGTTGGGGTCTTTCTTTTTTTTTTTTCTTTTTTTTATTTAGTTTTGCAATTATTGGTTTAACTTTGAATTGTATTCAAATAGTCATGTTTTTTTAAAATTAATATTTAAATTTTTTAAAAAAAATTAATGGACAATATTGGCTAACGATACTAAACATAAGAACCGAATTGTCCAAATTGAAAACACAGGGACTAAATTGGCCAATGTGATAAAACACAGGGACCATTGTTGTATTTAATCCCAAAATGTAATTAGGGGTACGTTTGGAATTTGAAAAGTAAAATAAATCATATTTTAAGCTTGATTAGGTAACTTAATGAGCTGGATCCTAAGGTTTACTTATAAAAATCATGTTTTATTTATAGAAATATAAGGTTATGGGTTGCAGGTAAGAAAATTTTTAGTTTGAAGGGGAAAATTCAAATTTATTTTTTTCAAAAAATACACTCGATAAAAAATAATAATAAAAAAACAAGAAAAAGAGAGGAATCAAACATAGGAATCTCGGGTGCAAAGGTAAATGCTCTTAACCACTCGAACTACAAGCTCTTTGCATGTACCTCCTTTAAAATACGTAACAATTAACATGTTATTTCCTCCATTTTTTAGAAGACTTTCAAGGTTCTGTGATAATTTTTTTATTTTTATTTTTTTTTTGATGAAAATTAGGATTATTGCTTTCTTGATAAATAAATATTGATAATATATGCTACGACTAGGTACACATAAGTGGAGGCTTGAAACAAAATTAACCCAATATGAGTAAGTATATACTTCCACTATGTTATAGTTAGAGCATCTCAGTGAGGAGATGTAAAATTAAGGGTGTAAAATCATTTTTACATTTTGTTTATATCTCCGAGAAGTGTAAATTGAGTTCTCTCTAATGGTGAGATGTGAATATGGGGATGTATACTTTGGCAAGGGACATGCCCCAAAATTATGCGATACAGAGGCTTACAATACAAAGGACGTGCCCTCAAGAGATAACAAATCCCGTCCCCAACTAATGACAAACCTAACAAGTAAGCCTTGGTTACTTGTTTAGTTGTTTTATTGGGCCTCTGGCTCTGTTGTGTACCGAAGAAATGAGTCCAATAAGGGTTTAACAAGCAAAAGGCTGTTATAAAGACTCAATCCTTTCCGACCCAACCAAAAATAAGGAAAATAAATTCAAATTCTTAGACCATCTTCAATCATATCGAGGCTAAACTCAAATTTCCACCTTCTAAAACACAACTATTCATATATTTCATGGCCTTGCAAACTCATAATTTGAGTCTGCAACTTTATTAAATTGTTTAAGAATAATTAACTCCTACTCTTTTTTTTTGTTAATTTTTTTTTACATTATTTTTATTTCAACATTCGTGATTTAATTTTCTGAACATTTTAACCTTAAAAAATTAAAATTTCAAAACATAATAGAATTTGACTTCAAAAAAAAAAAGTTTGCCTTATAAAAAATAATAATAATAATAATAAAAAACTCTGCTTTCAAATTGGGCCATTGGATTGCAATGGCTCTTTTGTCCATAAGCTACCACTTGTCGCACAATAAGAATGCAAGGGGGACAGCTTTGTTGCCACGCCAAGCCCGCCTCTTTTTCCTCTTTACGTGTGTCGCAAAATAGGGATTTGGGCTTCACACAAATTACTTGTTCAGGCAAAACTTCTGGAATTCCGCTATAAATTCCATCAATCTTAAATTTTCACCCCTTAAAATACATGGGTTGGAGATGAATTTTGGGCTCAAAACTCAAAATTTGAGTTTCTACCCTTGGGTTGGAGATGGTCTTACATACGAAAATCTATTCTAAACAAGTTTTTATTTTTATTTTTTAATACAAGCAATTGGGAGACGGTGTTTACACAAATATTTATTAGGTGTCTAGGGTTTTTGAATTTCTACCTACATAAGTGGAAGTGGAAGAGCTCAACTAACTGAGTTTAGGGATAGCAACGAACCAGACAGGAGCCGGGTATGGCAATACCATTCCCTTTCCTCTTCCAATCCCCAACGTCGTCCCCTATAAAAATTATCGGGGAGTCCCCTTCCTCGCCCCTATCAAAGAGCTATCCCCCAAACTTGCCTCGAATCCCCGAATCAACATACTATACTATAGGTCCATCTTCTCCCCATTCTCGTTGACCCGCAATCTACAATATGGTCGAGTTATATTTGCTCTACCAAGTCTTGAAACTTTGTATATATGGAACCGTAACTTAAGGACATAGGATTGTGTGGATCATCCACACATCAAAGATAAATATCCAGAAAACAAAACATGAATCCAAGTTTTCTGTGCAAATTAGTTCTCAATAACAAGTATCCAAAATGTTTTAATGGAATTTGGATTCGTGTGTGAATCCCAACTCCTTAAATGAAAAAGCCCCACCAATTTCAATGGGTATGCTGCCATTGAGCTCAGAACCTTCAACTCTCTAATAGTCACATGAATAGGACCAACAAAGAGGTTGCGGCGCTAGGAGGAATGAGGAATTGGGACAGCATATTATATTATAATTATATATTTATTTATCAGACCAGGTTCGGAGACGGGGATACCAATATCATCCCCGGCCCATACCCAACAGGGAATTTTAAAATTTGGAGATCCACATACCCGATTCCCGTTTTGTCCTGAAATCTCCCTCATTAGAGTCGAGGACCTGGCGGGAATTTCTGCCATTCCTAAGTAAGTTATACCTCACTGACGAAGAAGCTATTATAAATAAATTATTTTTTAAAAATAGTTTTTTTTTATGGAAGGAGGAAGTAGCACCTCAGATGTTTGAAAGAGTTTTAAATTGATGTTAAAAAAGAAGAAGGGAGATTCACTATAATACCCAATATAGGAGCCCGAATTATAAAAAAATCCTATATAAAATGGACTTTAGAAACACACTCAAAGCTCATTTACAACATAACAAAAAGGCTTTTAACTTCTTTTAAATTACAAAACTGTCATTGATTGATTAAAACAAACTCAACCCAAAAACCTCATAAAAAAGCCCAAAACACTCAATGGGACATCAAAGTAATTTAATAATCAAAATTAAATTCAACAGGACCAGCTGTCATTTTTGGGGTTTTTTTTAGTATGTTTATAGAAATTAAATGATGTATGGTTTATTTATAGTTTGAGCGCTAAGAATGAGTATATGACTAAATATCTTTATAAAAAAAAGGATCAATTTGTGTTGACTCTTATTTCTTTCCAAAAGCAACCCTTTCTTCTCTTCATGCCCCACAGTTTTGAAGATCTTGGAGGACAACGGGACTAACCCCTTCTCAGGCCACTTGGAAGCACATCAAAAGCCTGATCCAATCCAACTAATACCTCATTGGTAGATTATATGTAAATTGAGTTGAATATTTTGGAGTACAAAAGGTTTTCGTTTTGGTTTCTTTCATTTTTCAAAATAACTATATTAGAAAGCTTAGAGTGAGGAAAATTACAGCCAATCTAGGCCATCTTCCGGCCAGACCAAGGTAAGTAAACGGGATAAATTTTTAGTAACGGCTACTTTCAAAATTAAGAGGTAGGGTATTAGAATGGGCATTTTGAAAGATACTCCATCCTTTCTTTGATCATGTTTATCAATGATATTATTTTGTTTATCAATGAGGCAAATTCTAATGGGAAAACACCTATTAGAAGGAAGAGCTGGAAAAGATATAATTTCTGCTTGATTTTGGCATTATTTTCTTTTTCTACTTTTTATAGAAGAAACGGAAACGTTATTGTGAAGCAAATTACAAGAATAAAAATGTTCCTATCCTAAGGGGAAGTATCTTACTGTCAGGAATAACTAGCATGCATCTTGAAAGGAAAGATAATTTATTTTGAAATAATAATAAAAACCCCATAAAAGAAAGAAAGTATGCGTTTCCTTTTCTAGTTTTGCAGCTGACGTGATTGAAGACTATAGGGTTAATTATCAAAAGTCAACTCAGCTTTATATATTTGTAGCAACGTAATTAAGGTCAATTAATTCCCTAAAAATACCATATATATTTTGAACGTAATTATATATTTATGACTATATATTTTGACTCTCTATATAAATCGCACATCGTCCTAACTTTTTAGCAGAATAAGTGAAGTGAATTCTAGAAAAAACGATGGCTAAGTTTACAATCCCTTGTTTCGTCCTCATTTTGGTGCTCTTGTCAACCACCAATGGTTTGTTTCAATAATCTTCAATCATACATATTTTGTTTTTTTCCAGTTAGTTAGGCTTTTCAACTAAGTATTTACAATCTCCTATATATATGGTCAAACATATGTCCATGCATGCAAGCTATTAGGGTTTTTTTTAATTTCTTTTTCCTTTTTGGTTGATCTTATCAATGTATGAGTCGATAAAAAATTCATATTATTGGATCAATTTTAATTACTATTAATTTAAGAATTTAGAGTTTATTCAAGTGCATAAACTCATGTCTACACTTGTTTTTTCCGTAAATATTTTGTAATATAATTTTATGTATTGCACAAGTCCATGTTACTATATTGATTACCATTTTTCGCTTAAGAGGCTTTTTGTTTTTTAATTTTTGGTTCATGTCGCCCTAAGATTATAATCTTTTTGAAGAATTAATTATTTGTTTTTTTATTTTTTATTTTTATAATTTTAGTTTGGAAGATAGCAACTGTTGAAGGTTCCAAGTGTTGTACTGATCATCCTGAACTTGGAAAGTGTGTCCCTGGTGCGGATGACAACCCAAATAGTGGAAAATGCTGGAAATTTTGCACTTCAGGTTGTGAGAAAGGAGGCATCTGCAAACTATTTGGCGACCATCATCATTGCCATTGCTTATGTTGATTTTCTTTCAACGCTATTCCATAATATTATTAATTAGTTAACATTTTTATCTAAGATTCTTAAGTTGGCTGGGTAGGGGGGCTCCTCCCCTACTAGCCTGGATCGTCATCTCCAATTTCAAGCATATGTACCCTTCTTTAGTTGAATAAAATTATCTTGGCTTTTTGTCATTTTTGTGTGCTCAGGCTTCCCATTGCAATGTACCATCTTGGGTTCTTCACATAGATGTCCTTTCAACTTTTATATCCTAGACATAAACTTACGTAATTAAAACATCTAACTAAAACCCAAATTTGTAAGATAGATATGCCCTATTAGTATTAACTAAATTATAATATATGCGATCTACCTTCATGTTTTATATTTAATTTATTTTAAAGCATGTCATTAACTCCCTGATTTTTAGCACATTAATTACTCCAATTTTTTGTTTGATGTTCCCTCTAATCCCTAAAATTTTGACAAAATAAAAACCCTCGAATTTCAACCAAAAAAATCCCTATAAATTCGACCAAAAAATATCCTTAAATCATTAACGTAGTTACATTTTTTCTTTTTCTTTTTTTACCCAAGGTACATTATTTCTATATATATATAAAATAAGTGCGTTACTTTGAAAAGATTATATACACTTGTTATAAATTAAAGACATGTACATAATATTTTGCATAGTATGGATACTATTTTTATTAACTCAGAATAATAGATAAATTATAATTCATAAAAGATAATAGGTAGATTATTATTGATAAAAGTTCACAAGTACAATAAAAATTTAATAAGTATATTATCATTCGTTTAAAAAGAATGTTGCCATGAGGCCACTCATTAGGAATGCTAGGGTTTTTTAATTTATTTTTTAATTGACATGACGACATTCATTAATTGACATGGCATGACACATCAGTTGCCACATAAGGTGGTCAGTTAAGGTGGTCAATGTTGTGTGTCTAAATAGCATTACTCTTCGCGAAAACATAGGAATTTTCTTAATAGATAAAAGTAGAGTCTACTTAGCCAAACGACACAAAGCCAAGAAGGGGTATCAAAATCTCAACGGAAACTGCCCTAACAAAAAAAAAGGGAACAATTTGCTTAACAAATCTCTAGATTTATGCCCATTTAAAAACCTCTATTTGAAATTAAAATACTATTAAAACGACAGATAATAATGGCAATTTCTTAAAGATTACTAAGAGTGCTGTTATTTCCACATCCTATCCTATTTCCCTAGGGTGCATTTTTGCTCACCACCTTAACCCTAGGTGTACCCTCACCACCCCTCCCAAAAGTTGACACATGTCCATGGGTTTAACTATGGTTAATTCTTTATTTTTTATTTATTTGATAACATTATTATGAGAGAGAAACAATACTTCAATAAGATTTTTCCTGATTTACCCTTATTAACCTAGCAAACTTTCCACTTTTTAAAATTAATTAACAACTACCCAAATAAATAATTGGCAATTGGCAATTGGCGTGCAAACTTTCCACTTTTCTATAATCTGCTCCACAATATGTCTATTAAGTACATCCCTCTATTGATTCCAACTACCTCCAGCATGCTACAAAGAATCAAGTGCGCCTCGCAGTAATTCTTTAACATGTCCATGTTGCAATTGAAGTGTAGAAAAAGATACTAGGAACGACATGAATTGTTCTTTTTCATCCGTCCAATGCCAAGACATAATGCATGACATAACTACCTCTATGATTTTCCTTTGGAGTATTTATTTTAAGAAAACCTTTCGGATTTATATAAAATTATCATAATTTGCCGTTGAAACTATGTTTTATGGTGTTATTCAAATTTGTTATGGCCAAATTATAATATTGTACTAAATAATGCAGAGCAATCACCAAAATATAAAAAATAATCAAGCAATACAGAGTAAAAAAAAAAAAGCAACATAGATGTGATCTATCTTTCACTTGAACAAATGGAGTAAGCCTGCAATTGAAGAGCAGTGAAATTTTTGGGTGTGGATAAAAGGAGTTAACTAAAGCCAATTGAGATTCAATGAATTTGGGTGTATTCTTTGTGAATTGATATTCATATTAATACCAAATGTAACAGCCTCAACTGCTAATACCAAATGTAACGCCAATTGCCAACAGCTAATACCTGGAATCAGTAGAAGGGATGCATTTAATAGACATATTGTGGAGAAGATTATAGAAAAGTGGAAAGTTTGCATGCCAATTGCCAATTGCCAATTATTTATTTGGGTAGTTGTTAATTAATTTAGAAAAGTGGAAAGTTTGCTAGGTTAATAAAGGTAAATCAGGAAAAATCTTATTGAAGTATTGTTTCTCTCTCATAATAATGTTATCAAATAAATAAAAAATAAAGAATTAACCATAGTTAAACCCATGGACATGTGTCAACTTTTGGAATGGGTGGTGAGAGTACACCTAGGGTTAAGGTGGTGAGCAAAAATGCACCCATTTCCCTACCCACCTTATCTTCCTACCCACCATGTAAATTTGAAAAAACACAATCCTATCTTTTCACCCACCATTATTCCTAAAATACCCTTTAATTATTAATTTATACAAATTCTCTATTTTTTTTTAGTGGAAACGATGTATTTATTTCAATAAAACTGAAACAAATTACAGCATATCCTCCTCAACCAACAAGTTCTTGATGAATGCAGGAGGGTCCTTATCCCATGAGAACATGTCAATTGATGAAATAGAAAAATATGAAAGACTATGTGCCACTGTATTGGCATCTCTAGAAACAAAACAAACTGAAGAATTATTTAGTTGCTGAAACAAAAAAAAAACGACAGTCTTCGATCGATACATCTATTGATGAGCTAGTTGTCTTTAATATTAGATCATTATTAAAATACACTTTAACCCCATATCTATCATCCTCGCCCATCTCCAACACCAACACCAAACTCCTCCTTACCCTTCAAAAAGCCAACATGTTATTACTAGAAAAGCTATTAGAGCATCTCCAGGAGAGTATCCAAATTTTAGCCAAATTCTAGCTAAAATAGCTAGAAAGCTATTATAGCAAACCACTTAAAAGGTGTTTCCTCCAGCAATTTTCTCTATTTTAGCTAATCTGAAATATTTTATTATTATTTTCTCCTTCTCTTTCTCCATCTTTCTCTTACAAGTCTAATATATTTAAATATATAAAAATGTAGAAACCCAACCCTACCAACCTCCCAAATGTCTCTCTCTCTCTCTCTCTCTCTCTCCCTTTTTCTCTCTCCTCGTAGCCAAATTCTCTCTTCTCCTTGCTAGATGTAGATAGCCAAAAGTTCGTTCTCTAAAATAGAGAGCCAATCTCCAACAGACTCTATATCCTCTCATCCCTAGCTACTTTGGCTAAAAAGAAGGAAAATCCTCCTCCAGGCTCCAGCAGACTCCCTACTTAGCTCTTTATTTCGGAGAACCAACTTTTGACTAGCAAATGGAGAAATGATGAGCGCAGGGGCAAGACCAAGCAAATGGAAAACTTTTTTAAATTAATCTAAAAATATTGAAATATATATATATATGTTGTCGGGGACGGGAGGGTGTTGCCTAGCAAATTGAGAGGTGGGAAGGAGAATGATGAGCGAAGGGGCAAGACCAAGTGGGAAAGAAACAAATGAAACCAAAATCTAATACAAGGAAAACCCCACAAGGCACTACCTACTGAAACATTCAAAAACATGAAGGTAAGGATTGTTCTTGAGATATATATATATATATATATATAGTCAGGTGGATCGGAGTTAGGGTGGTGGGTTGTTGGGAGAAAGAGAGAAGAGAGAAGGGTGGTGAATGTTGGCTGGGATTGGAGATGGATGGTGGCTGGTAGGTGGGATTGAAGGTGGTGGTGGCGGTTGGGATTAGAGTTGGGGTCTTTCTTTTTTTCTTTTTTTTTTGTTAGTTTTGCTCTTATTGGTTTAACTTTGAATTGTATTCAAATAGTCATGTTTTTTAAAATTAATATTTAAATTTTTTAAAAAAATTAATGGACAATATTGGCTAACGATACTAAACATAAGGACCGAATTGCCCAAATTGAAAACACATTGACTAAATTGGCCAATGTGATCAAACACAGGGACCATTGTTGTATTTAATCCCAAAATGTAATTAGGGGTACGTTTGGAATTTGAAAAGTATAATAAATCATATTTTAAGCTTGATTAGGTAATTTAATGAGTTGGATCCTAAGGTTTACTTATAAAAATCATGTTTTATTTATAGAAATATAAGGTTATGGGTTGCAGGTAAGAAAAATTTTAGTTTGAAGGGGAAAATTCAAATTTATTTTTTTCGAAAAATACACGCGATAAAAAATAATAATAATAAAACAAGAAAAAGAGAGGAATCGAACATAGGAATCTCGGGTGCAAAGGTAAATGCTCTTAACCACTCGAACTACAAGCTCTTTACATGTACCTCCTTTAAAATACGTAGCAATTAACATGTTATTTCCTCCATTTTTTAGAAGACTTTCAAGGTTATGTAATAATTTATTTATTTTTATTTTTTTTGGTGAAAATTAGGATTATTGCTTTCTTGATAAATAAATATTGATTATATATGGTACGACTAGGTACACATAAGTGGAGGCTTGAAACAAAATTAACCAAATATGAGTAAGTATATACTTCCACTATGTTATAGTTAGAGCATCTCAGTGAGGAGATGTAAAATTAAGGGTGTAAAATTATTTTTACATTTTGTTTATATCTCCGAGAAGTGTAAATTGAGTTCTCTCTAATGGTGAGATGTGAATATGGGGATGTATACTTTGGCAAGGGACATGCCCCAAAATTATGCGATACAGAGGCTTACAATACAAAGGACGTGCCCTCAAGAGAACAAATCCCTTCCCCAACTAATGACAAACCTAACAAGTAAGCCTTGGTTACTTGTTTAGTTGTTTTATTGGGCCTCTGGCTCTGTTGTGTACCGAAGAAATGAGTCCAATAAGGGTTTAACAAGCAAAAGGCTGTTATAAAGACTCAATCCTTTCCGACCCAACCAAAAATAAAGAAAATAAATTCAAATTCTTAGACCATCTTCAATCATATCGGGGCTAAACTCAAATTTCCACCTTCTAAAATACAACTATTCATATATTTCATGGCCTTGCAAACTCATAATTTGAGTCTGCAACTTTATTAAATTGTTTAAGAATAATTAACTCCTACTCTTTTTTTTTGTTAATTTTTTTTTACATTATTTTTATTTCAACATTCGTGATTTAATTTTCTGAACATTTTAACCTTAAAAAATTAAAATTTTAAAACATAATAGAATTTGACTTCAAAAAAAAAAAAGTTTGCCTTATAAAAAAAATAATAATAATAATAAAAAACTCTGCTTTCAAATTGGGCCATTGGATTGCAATGGCTCTTTTGTCCATAAGCTGCCACTTGTCGCACAATAAGAATGCAAGGGGGACAGCTTTGTTGCCACCCCAAGCCCGCCTCTTTTTCCTCTTTACATATGTCGCAAAACAGGGATTTGGGCTTCACACAAATTACTTGTTCAGGCAAAACTTCTGGAATTCCGCTATAAATTCCATCAATCTTAAATTTTCACCCCTTAAAATACATGGGTTGGAGATGAATTTTGGGCTCAAAACTCAAAATTTGAGTTTCTACCCTTGGGTTGGAGATGGTCTTACATATGAAAATCTATTCTAAACAAGTTTTTATTTTTATTTTTTAATACAAGCAATTGGGAGACGGTGTTTACACAAATATTTATTAGGTGTCTAGGGTTTTTGAATTTCTACCTACATAAGTGGAAGTGGAAGAGCTCAACTAACTGAGTTTAGGGATAGCAACGAACCGGACAGGAGCCGGGTATGGCAATACCATTCCCTTTCCTCTTCCAATCCCCAACGTCGTCCCCTATAAAAATTATCGGGGAGTCCCCTTCCTCGCCCCTATCAATGAGCTATCCCCCAAACTTGCCTCGAATCCCCGAATCAACATACTATACTATAGGTCCATCTTCTCCCCATTCTTGTTGACCCGCAATCTACAATATGGTCGAGTTATATTTGCTCTGCCAAGTTCTGAAACTTTGTATATATGGAACCGTAACTTAAGGACATAGGATTGTGTGGATCATCCACACATCAAAGATAAATATCCAGAAAACAAAACATGAATCCAAGTTTTCTGTGCAAATTAGTTCTCAATAACAAGTATCCAAAATGTTTTAATGGAATTTGGATTCGTGTGTGAATCCCAACTCCTTAAATGAAAAAGCCCCACCAATTTCAATGGGTATGCTTCCATTGAGCTCAGGGCCTTCAACTCTCTAATAGTCACATGAATAGGACCAACAAAGAGGTTGCGGCGCTAGGAGGAATGAGGAATTGGGACAGCATATTATATTATAATTATATATTTATTTATCAGACCAGGTTCGGAGACGGGGATACCAATATCATCCCCGGCCCATATCCAACAGGGAATTTTAAAATTTGGAGATCCACATACCCGATTCCCGTTTTGTCCTGAAATCTCCCTCATTAGAGTCGAGGACCTGGCGGGAATTTCTGCCATTCCTAAGTAAGTTATACCTCACTGACGAAGAAGCTATTATAAATAAATTATTTTTTAAAAATAGTTTTTTTTTATGGAAGGAGGAAGTAGCACCTCAGATGTTTGAAAGAGTTTTAAATTGATGTTAAAAAAAAAAAGGGAGATTCACTATAATACCCAATATAGGAGCCCAAATTATAAAAAAATCCTATATAAAATGGACTTTAGAAACACACTCAAAGCTCATTTACAACATAACAAAAAGGCTTTTAACTTCTTTTAAATTACAAAACTGTCATTGATTTATTAAAACAAACTCAACTAGATGTGGGCACGGTTCGGTTTGGACCGGTTTTTGCCTCAAATTAGAACCGATCCGATACTATTCATCCGATTTGGTTCGGTTCGGTTTTAATAAAAAAAATTTCAAAAACTGTCCGGTTCAGTTTGAACCGGTTTCGGTTCCGGTTCGTTTTTGAACCGGATTATAAAAATTATTTTTTAAAATTATTTTTTAATACAATTCTCAACTGAAATATTATTTTTTTACTTGAAAATTAACAAATTATTCAATTTCATATAAAAAAATAAATATTAAAGTGAGAAAAGAGAGATATTTTGACATTGAACTTGGATAAATATTAGGTTTTTTTAGTGAAATTAAAAATATAGCATTAAATATAAATATATATTGAAATTATATATTTTTTTAGTTTCACCGGTTCGGTTCGGCCCGGTTCGGTTTTTGAAGACATGGAATCGGATCCGGAACCGTTCCAAACCGGTTCGGTTCGGTTTTTGACTTTTTGGTCAACTCGATTTTTTTCCGGTTTGGTTCGGTGCAGTTCGGCTCAGATTTCCGGTTCGCCGGTTTGAGTGCCCACTCCTAAACTCAACCCAAAAACCTCATAAAAAAGCCCAAAACACTCAATGGGACATCAAAGTAATTTAATAATCAAAATTAAATTCAACAGGACCAGCTGTCATTTTTGGGGGTTTTTTTTAGTATGTTTATGGAAATTAAATGATGTATGGTTTATTTATAGTTTTAACGCTAAGAATGAGTATATGACTATATATCTTTATAAAAAAAAGGATCAATTTGTGTTGACTCTTATTTCTTTCCAAAAGCAACCCTTTCTTCTTTTCATGCCCCACAGTTTTGAAGATCTTGGAGGACAACGGGACCAACCCCTTCTCCTCCTCAGCTTTTGATTCAAAATTCAAAATGTGGGGACTCAACCGTCGTCATCACCTGCATCATTCCAATTTCCAAATTCTAGCCCAAAGTTTGGTTTTGAATTTTTCCATATACCTTCTCCAGTTATGCACTAATGAAGGAATATCAATTGCTGGGTATTAACTTCTCCAGGTATGCACCAATGAAGGAATATCAATTGCTGGGTATTAAGTCCAGAAAGTTGAAAAATCTTGCAAAGACTTATAAGGTTTGTCGGTATAAAGTGCCGTGTAAGGGACGAAATATGCCACATGCATGTATAAATATACTGAATATAAAATTAAATTTATATTTCCTTTTGGCTGAATTGAAATTTTGACTCTGAAGAAGATAAATATTTTGGATAAGCGTGAGTGAGAGATTATGCCACATACAGCGCAGAATAGAAACAACTAGAAGTCTTGTACATAAATCAACCCTAAACCCTAAATAAATTAAAATGATCCAACAAGATCACCTTCAAACATTACAATAGGAGCGGAATTATTGAAGCAACATTATATATTCTAAAAGAAAAAGAGGACGGAGGGATCGCAGCAACACTCGTCAATAAGGCAGCAGCAACACAGAGCAGCAAGACTGTCAACAAATCCAAACTTTGAAAATTAATTTTTCTAACTGTAAAAATGACAGAGATGGCAGATGTATAGAGATGGATGAGGAAGTTTACCATCCCTCAAGGAATCCTGGTTCTCTCCTGGGTGGTGGAGCAGCATACTGTGGAGGTGCCATTACTGGAGGGCCTTGGTAATAACCTACAAGATTGGCCAACAAATAATTTAAAATTAAATTACAAAATAAACCAAAAAATATAAAACAAAAATATTTTTTTTATTTATTATAAAAATAAAAATAAAAAAGGTTAAGTAATAGGTACTTCTTCTCATCATCCAAAACGGGAAAAGTAATAATGAAAAGGGACTTGGTTTATTGGTGAGACAACTTTGAGTTCTCAACCAAGAATCCTATGAGCACACAGTAACATATATTATATACGGAAGCTTAATATCTTCAAACTAAAATAATTTATTAATCAGATAATTAATCCATGTTCTCAAACTAAAATACTTTACTGATGATGATCGGCTACAAATTAAGAACAAGAAAAACCCAGAGAAAAATACCACACATAGCTATAAGTTAATTAATTTTAATTAGAGATTAATAATACCTCCTTGACCTTGAGCAGCGTAGGGATAACCATACTTTGGTTCGTTCATCTCTGCTAATGAAACGCGGACAAGTTTTTGGACTGAAACGAAGGACGGATTTGAGGGGATGGAGAACTCTGAGAGGGTTATGAGGAAGAGCAGATGGGGAAGGTTCTGGTTTTTATACTGATATTTAGAAGGTTCTGGTTTCAAACCAATTAAATATGAACACATATATTCTTAAAATTGCATGCATCACTTTTGATGCACTTTACTTTCTTTTCCACCCACTTAACATTCCTGCCTTACCTCTCCTTTCTTTTCTTTACACCCACAGGATTTGATTCGGGCACCCTGCTTTTCTCTCTCCTTTGTTTGTTTTAGTTATTCTTTATAAATCACGGTTTGACACATATATAAAAATCATTCAATAAAAATACAAAAAGAAAAATTTATATATACATGTCATATTATCATTGACAGGAGTATAGAAATTGATATGGAAGTATTTTCCCTTAGCTATATACGGGAACTTTGTCTAATTTTTTTATCAGAATTGTATAAAATGAATAATTTTGATTTAAGTCATATCAAATAAGTCACCAGAATTGATGAAAAGTTCTTAGTATCTATATTTGAAAAAAAAAAATCATTGGTGTAAGCTCTCATGTCATGTTCGGTGAGTGTGTACAAAGAAACTAGTAACATTAATTTAACTGAGGTATAAAGCTTTTTTATTTTTTCTTGTCGAAGAAAATAAAACTAGAAACCAATTTTAAGAGGGATTGGGGATGTGAATAATTTAGAGCTCGTTTGATAACTATTTTAATTTTATTTTTTAGTTATTATTTTATGTGTTAGAGAGCCTAGAGAGAGGAAAATGAGAGAGAATGGAAGTGATGATGATGAGGGAGGATACGAGGAAGGACTAACAAAAGTGAAAACAAAAACTTAAAAGGGAAAACCATTTCAAATATATTTCAGTTTTTAATTTTGGTTCTCACTTTTATTACTCCTCTCTTCTCATCTTCCCTATCAATCTCATCTTCACTATCATTCTCACATTTCCCCTCTTTTTTCTTTATACTATAACACAAAAAATAAAAATAAAAAATAAAAGTGAAATGGTTATCAAATGAGCCCTTAGTTGTGATTCATTACATGTTCCGACACATTGGGGGGGCATGGGCTTAGTGGCTCCGTTACATAGGATCTAAAATTTAGAACCTCAGTTGCATACGTAAATGTTCGTAACTATTTAAACTACAAGTCCCTTATCATTACTGTTTATATTTAATTATATTTTAAAACTAATTTATACTTAGAAGTTATTATATATATACTTTTTAATTTAGAGTTACAACGATATTCTATTCTAAAGAGGGGGGAGTTTTGAATTCAAACCCAGGCCAGCTGGGTGATAAAGAGGAAGGCAAACCACTAGTCCACTCCAAGTCTTTTTTTTCTTCTTTGTTACAGTGCAACGGAAGTCAATTCCTCTCAAGCTTGGTATTTTCTTCGTTGTTAACATATGGTGTGGATAACAACAAGAACATGTCTCACGTGGACTCGTGACGTCCTGGCAGAAGACACCTAGATATTCAACCGTTGACGTGTCAATTCTCATCAATTATATATGGCCATCAAGAACACAGTGGAGTGCCCAAATCAAAAGATATCCATTTTTCTTGCAAATTCTTTTTAAAGAGAAAATATATTTGGAGGAAGAAAAATAATGAAAGTGATCCTGCTCCAATTAAGTGGGCCTGGAGGCGGCAATTGTGGAAATCAACCTTTGGTAAAATTCTCATTGGATAAGATTTTTGCTCCAACCTTTCATTTCACCATTCAATTCGCAAGGCATGCCTAGAAACCAATTTATCATCTATTAATTACCATTTTGAAACCTCAAGATGATAAATACATGATATTACTCTTAATCACTTCATAATAGATGAAGGTTTAGAGTATGAAAAAGCATATCTAAATATGATCAAGTCTCTGTTAACGAGAGTTGGTTCAGTTGGTAAGGTATGTGCATTATGTGTAACTCCATTAGTGTTCAAGTCCCGCTGCCAGCAATTCTTATTGGTGTGCGATCTGTAATTACTTAGATAAATTCATACTGGTGGCAGTTGGCAGTTGGCTACCATGTATAAATCCTTCTGACTCGAGATTGTTAGTCTGCCCTGACGCTAGTGGTAAGAGTAGTCAATCTCCCCCTAAACTTTGTTTTAACAATATATATATATATATATATATATATATATATATATCGTTACTCACTATCGCTTGTATGAAAAATAAAAAAGATTCATTTCTTTTGTACCTTTATAAAATCAAAACTGTAATACAATGCAAAACAACAACTAAATCTTTATAAAAAAAATGTTAGAAAATGAGAGAATAATGTACATGAAGCTATCAACTTTAACAATTCCTCCAGAAGTAGTCCAAATGTGAAAATACCCCAAGGCCTTTATACCACATATTCTGATATGCTATATTACAGGGCAGGCTTTATTTGATTCGATGAGGTGAAGAATGTGAAGGAAATATTTTAATCTGAATTTAAAGGAATATAAGATGTGAAATCACCCAATTGGAATGAATCGTTTATTCCCCTAGAAAAATCGTGCTTTTTTGTTAAGGTTATTTTGACATATGTCACACTCTCAGTAGTTTACTTGTTTATGGTTGTCAAAGTGCCTACGCGGTTTGCTATTCTGCTTTCGGCCACGCGTATTGAAATTTTAAAAGAGATTGCTTTTGACAGGAATAGGTTCTATTTCTCCATCCATATGATGTATTTATGT
This sequence comes from Prunus persica, assembly GCF_000346465.2. Lineage (NCBI taxonomy): Eukaryota > Viridiplantae > Streptophyta > Magnoliopsida > Rosales > Rosaceae > Prunus > Prunus persica. The sequence continues at coordinate 21,823,309 of NC_034014.1, forward strand.
TATAGTACGTGTGTATTTATTAATAGGAATCTTTACCATAAATGGTGTTTGAGGTTTGCGAAATTATCATCTTTAATTTTTTATATTTTTTTCTTGATATTATTGGTCTTTTATGTTATACCTCACATATCAATTTGGTCCCTACAGTAAGATTCTATTAAAATTTCTATTAAATTGCTGACTTGACATGCAATGTGAATTAAACAATATATATTTAAAGGTTTTTTTTTTTGAAAAATATATTTAAATATTTTAGAAACTTAAAAATAGCTTAAAATATTAATAAAACTTTTAGCATTAAATAAAAATTATTAATTTTTAAAAATTCTCTCTCCTCTCTCTCAAGCTAACTCAGTACAGGGCTCCACCAAAAAAGCTAACCCAGAGACATCTCCAGCACCATTCACCATCACCCACCACCTTCGCTATCAATGAGACCCATTCCACAACACTCAACCACCACCTTTGTTGCTTCTCTCTCTCTTCCCCCAATCCCCCAGACCCACACATAAAGTTACCCACCTCGCCACAAACCCCCACACCCCACACCACCACCGCACTCTCCTCCTACCCCCATCAACATCGATGGCTCCCTCTACTCCTTTTCCTTACCAGAAAATTCAAAAACCAAAAAGAAAAATATGAAGCAGTCAATTTGTGTTAGAAAGTAAATGTATTTTAGATAGGAAAGAAATTTGTAATTGATTCATATATCCAATCCTTCCCTTAGATGGAATTCCTAGATTGTAGGATTCCTTATTGTACAAGGAAAACTCGTGTATATATTTCTATGTTATTAATGAAATATTCATTCAAGCCAAATATATTTTTCTACATGGTATCAAAGCAGGTTTCAAAAAACCGAGCATTTTTCCTTCTCTCGTCTCTCACACATGAGTGACGGCGGCTTCTTCCCAAAGGGCGGCAATGAAGCTGCTGACCCTCTTTTTATCAACCACTCAGACCACCCCGGGTTGGTTCTTGTTTCAAAGAAACTCAGTGGCGACAACTACAACACCTGGTCTCGCTCGATGAGGATCTCTCTTAGTGCTAAAAATAAAATTGGGTTCATAGATGGATCCATCAAGAAACCAAAGGCAGATAAGCACCCTCTCGATTCTGAAGGCATGGCAGCGATGCAACGACATGGTGGTGTCGTGGCTTTTGACTTCTCTGGAACCAGATGTTGCTGTCAGCGTCATTTACTTATCCACCGCTCACGAAATTTGGGATGACCTTCGCGAGCGATTTTCTCAAAACAACGTTCCTCGTCTCTTTCAAATCAACCGTTAGATTGCTTCTCTCACCCAATGACAGCTTTCTATTGCTGCATATTACACCAAATTAAAGGAGTTTTGGGACGAGTTGGCATCCTTCAGTGAGGCCACATCTTGCACATGTGGCGCACAGAACGAAACCAATATACTTATGCAGTTTCTCATGGGACTACCCAAATCCTATAGTGCCATCCGTGGCCAGATTTTGTTGATGAAACCTCTCTCGTCAGCTCGACAAGCATATTCCTTCATCTCACAAGAAGAGAAACAGCAGGAACTTGGCTCCACATCATCATGTACTCCAGATTCGCAAACTGCAGCCATGGCCGTTCGTCATGATTCTCGCTCCCGTCCAAGAGGAGATCGACCTCCACTCCACTGCACCTATTGCAACTATGATCACCATACCCGAGATATCTGTTACCAACTTCATGGGTACCCACCCAGTCACCTTCACTATGGCCAGAAGCCCATTCCACGCCGCAACCACAATAACAACGGCAGCAGCAGTTGGCACAACACCAACAGCACCGGCGGCAGCGACCACCGTTCCCATGCCTCCTCTGCTGCCCACCAAGTCACCGCCCATGCCCCAACTCTCCAAGATATTCAGTCCGCGATGCCCCACTTATCCGACAGCCAATATCAGCAAATCATGTCCATGATGGCCGAGACATCCAGTTCCTCTCCTTTCAACCCGCAAGCACATGCTGCTTCTGCCAGTTCTTTTTCTCAAGGTTTGTCACCCATCGTTTCCACTCATGGTCCATGGATCATTGACAGATCACATCATATGTTCTTCTCATTTATTGACGAACAGCCCTCCCACCACTCATTCACCTCCCGTTTCCTTGCCTAGTGGAGACAAGGCTCCGATCACTTTGACAAGAACAATTTCATTAAATTCCCATACACAATTGAAAGATCACTACTACAAAAAAGCAAAAAGACGACGGTAAATCACCGTCGTGTATTTGGTTTTTCAATGGTCGTGGAATCCACCGTCATCTTTTCCCTCATAAACCACGACGCTAAATAACCGTCGTTGTTAAACAATACAACGTCATCAAAAAATACAAAACGACGTCTTTGTACTGCAAAAAGATCTAAAAAAAGCAATCGATGATGATAATAGACGACCAATTCTCTAAAAAGACCGTCGTTAAAAAGGGAAAATATGACACATATTAAGAGAACAAGGCCGCAAGATAGACATACAACGACGACAATAAAAATACGCCGACGTTAAATATAATTTTCACGACAATAAAAAATATGACGTCTTTAAATACATTAGAAGACGACGTTATTGATACCTACTACGTCGCACATATAAACACAACCGTCGTACAATTAATTTTCCACTTCGATTTTTTGATAAAAGATGACGTGGAAATAGTTGTCAGTGTCATTATTTACGACGTATGTGTTTCTATAGTAGACGTTGAAAAACTAAACAACGTCAGTTACAAATATATGAGAGTCGTATTAAAAAATTTATACGTCCTATTTTCAGAAACAAACAACGACCATAAATATTAGACGTTGTTAAATACAACAACGTCGGAAAACAATAAAAACAGACGTGTTTAGTCTGCTAAAGTTCTACAACGTCTCTTATTTACAAAAAACCGTCGTGAAATAAATTTTCCACTTCGATTTTATCTAAAAAAGATGACGTGGAAATAGTTGTCAGTGTCATTATTTACGACGTATACATTTATATAGTCGACGT